>NW_025954242.1:0-283260 GCF_022376455.1 Epithele typhae | reverse complement strand
AGATGGATTCCAGCGGCGAAGTATACGCCGAAACATCGGGTAGGAAGTGCGCTAGATACTGAACAAGGCCGAGAAATCTCTGCACCATTCAGCGAACGCATTGGCCGCCAATACGGACGACGCGCGACAACTTGTCTGTGTCGGCGTGCAGTCCGCGATTGTCGATCTTGTGTCCCAGACAGTCCATTAAAAGCGAATAAACGTCAAGCTTGGACTTGCTGAGAAACAGATGCTGTTCGCGCAGTTTGGTAAAGGCCGCAAATGTGCCTCATGTTCAGCGACGGATCGCGAAAATACGAAGATGTCGTCCAGGTATACATGGACGAAAACTCCGATATATTCGCGAAATATCCATGTCATCAGGCGCTGAAATGTGCTAGGCGCATTACAGTCTCCCCTGCTGCATGACGTGCGAGACGGCGGTACCATAGATGGTGGAGAACGCCGTCTTCCATATGTCATTGACATCGATGCGGATTTGCTCGTACGCGTCCGACATGTCAATCTTAGTTTCGGTAAGCTGCAGACGCAACGTCGTTCCGGATCGCATCTTGGTCCGGGAACGGTGTAACGTCCTTGATTTATTGTCGTTGCGCTGGCGTGCATCAACGACAGTACGAAGCTTGCCGGTTTTTTCGGGATGCAGAGAAGTGGAGCCGCTTGAGCAGCAGGCTTCATCTCCCACCATCCCGCGTTCAGGTAGGTGTCCATCTTGACGCGGGAGCGGGCCGCGAACGCCAATCGGAGGAGAGGGAGGGGTGGATGGGTGAGATGGAGGTTGGATGACCTCGATGTAGTGGTGCAGAGGCGTTGCCGGCACTAGGCGCAAAGCAGACGCAAACTAGAGTCACACGAGGGATGTCTAGCCCACAAAGACCAAGTTAACATAGCTCTACATACATACAGGCAATCGAGATACTCACCTAGCCCACAAAGACCAAGAGGTCGAGATGAGGGCTAGGACACGAAGTGCAAGTGCTAAGAGAGTCCGCGATACGGGCGCTTAAGCGCGGGAACAACCTTCCAATATAGTAAGGCAGAGAAAAGGCAGGAAAAGGCGAAAAATAATACATAGGGCGAGTCCAGAGTCCGTTCCACGACATTACCCCCCTCCTAAAACCCATCCGTCCCGGATGGACATGATCCTCCCCTCCTGCCAGTCTTCCTTCTCCGTTTCTGCATGCTCAGGGTGCTCAACCCTCCTCCATGGCAGCGCGGCGAATAGAGTCGCAGATATCTTGCGAGGCGCGTTGGGATTGCGCTCGTAGAACTCTGCGACCTTCTCTGGGGCATTGGCGACATTCGCCGCTGGTTCCCACGAGTCGTCCCCTCTCCGTATCCCTTCCACCGCACCTGGAACTGAAGCCGGCGGTTGAAGAACCGACTGTCCAGAATCCTCTCCACCTCGTACTCCTCCTCTCCGTCCACTTCCACTGGCTCTGGCGGTGGTGCTCGTCGCCCGTTCACCTCGTTCCCTCCATACTTGGACAGCCGATCCACATGTACGACCGGGTGGATCTTGAGCGTGGGTGGGAGTTCGAGACGATAGGCTAGGTCACCCACGCGTTCGACCACCTTGTAGGGTCCCAGCTGCCGGACACCAAGCTTGCGCGTTGCCTGGTGCACACTGATGTCTTTTGCGCTAAGCCAGACCTTGTCTCCGACTTCGAATGCCTTCCGATCACGAGGGTGTTCCTCTGCGAAGTGGACCTTCATCTTCGCCTTGCCTGCGCGCAGCACTGATTCAATGTCCTTCTGTGCTTGGCGCATGCCCTCTAGACGATCCTCGAGATGAGGGAAGCGAGTCTCTGTTCCCACTGGTACCGTGAAGTCTGGCTTGTACCCGTACATGACCTCGAAGGGTGTGGTTGTGTGCAGAGTGGATTCGGCTGTTCAGCGCGAACTCGGCGTTGGCAGATAGCGTACCCAGTCGTCTTGCCGTTTGCGTACGAACAGGCGCAAGTGCTGCTCTACTTCCTGGTTCGTTCGCTCGGTCTGTCCGTTAGACTGAGGGTGGTACGCGGTGGTGAGTGCATGTTCAATGCCGAGCTTGCCGTAGAGTTCGTGCATTACGCGGGCGAACTGGGGACCACGGTCCGACACATCTTCCGAGGGACACCATGTAGGCGGAAGATCTCGCGGTAGTGCAGGTCTGCAATGCCAGCAGCGTCGACGCTGTCGCGTGTGGGGAGGACGTGACACTGTTTGCTGTAGTGGTCGACGTACACCGCGATGGCGTTGAACCCTTCGCACTCTGGGAGCCCAGTGACCAGGTCTACTCCCACCACCTTCCAGGGGGCCTCAGGGACGTCGTGCGGATGCAGGGTGGAGCGTGGATGTGGAGCTGGCTTGTAGCGCTGACAGCGCTCGCAGCCTGCACGTACTTGGCCACGAAGAGCGCCATCCCAGGCCACCAGTAGTGTCGGCTGACGAGCTCAAGGGTGCTGCTGCGTCCAGGGTGTCCAGCTGTGACCGAGTCGTGGCATCGCCGAAGAACCTCTCGTCTGAGCTCTGGGTCGGCCGGCACGTATAGGCGACCTTCGTGATACACCAGGCCCCCGTGCTCTTCCCACTCGGCTACTCCACTTGCCATCCTGCGAGGCGGCGCTGCAAGCCCGCTTCTAACCTCCACTTCGCGCTTGGTGCACTCACGGATGCGTTGCTCGAGCAGATCGGTGTCGCTGCAGATGGTTGCAGCTAGCTGAGCGAACCGTTCTGGCTTGAGTACGACCTGCTCCTGGTTGTCCTCCGCGTCCGTGACCTGATGAGTGGGGAGACGCGAGAGAGGATCTGCCTGCGTGTTCGTCTTCCCAGGCTTGTGGGTGAGGACGAAGTCGAAGCGTGCCAACCAGATTGACCATCGCGCTTGCCGCCGTGAGAGATGCTGAGCAGTACGCCAGTACTCGAGGTTCCGATGATCCGTGATGATCTCAAAGGGATCTGGAAGGCCCTCAAGGTAGTGGCGCCAGTCCTCCAATGCTCGGATGATCCCCAAGAGCTCTCGGTCGTAGATCTCGTAGTTGCGCTCTGCATCCGACATGGACTCTGAGCGGAACGCGATCGGGTGCCATAGGCCGTCGGGGAGCTTCTGGAGCAGAACACCACCGTTGCGAATCCAGAAGCGTCCACCTCGAGTCTGGTGGGTCGATCTGGTGCCCATGTAGCGAGAACCGGTTCGCTGATGAAGGCGTCCTTGAGCGCGCGGAATGCCTGACGCTGCGCGAACTCCCATGTCCACGCGACGTCCTTCTTCGTCAAGTCGTTCAAGGGACGAGCCAGCCTAGCAAAGTCCTTGATGAAGCGACGATAGAAGTTGGCAAATCCAAGGAAACCGCGCAGATCTCGCAGGTTACGAGGATCTGGCCAGTCGCGCACGGCTTTGACCTTCACCGGGTCCATGCTGACCGAGCCCTGACGGATCACCAGCCCCAGGTACTCCACCTCCTCCCGCTCGAACTCGCACTTCTCAGGGCGCAGGTAGAGGTCGTGCTCCTCCAACCGCTGAAGTACTTCATGAACCAGTCGACGGTGCTCCTCTAGGGTGTCCGTGAAGATGAGGATGTCGTCCAGGTACACCGCTACCTTGCCCTGCGCAATGAGATCCGCGAAGATCGAATTCATCAGCGCTTGGAAGGTGGCCGGCGAATTGGTGAGCCCGAAGAACATAACCTTGGGTTCGAACAACCCTCGGTTAGTGACGAAGGCAGCCTTCCATTCGTCACCCTCCTTGATCCGGACGTTGTGGTACCCCCAGCGCACGTCGAACTTGGTGAAGTACTTCGCTTCTCGCAGCCGGTTCACAATGTCTGAGGCGAGAGGAAGCGGATAGCGGTTCTTGACAGTGACGTCGTTCAGCTTCCGGTAGTCCTGTACTAACCGGAGCTTCCCGTCCTTCTTCTTGACAAAGAAGACTGGAGACGCCATGGGGGACTTAGAAGGTGTGATGTATCCCTTGCGCATGTTGTCCTCCAGGAACCGATCAAGCTCCTCCTGCTCGTTCAGAGGCATGGGGAAAACCTTGGAGCGGATCGACTCAGGCGCATCAGGCTTGAGGTCGATCGCGTGGTCGTAAGGTTTCGACTCAGGGAGACGCTCTGATTCAACCTCGGAGAACACCTTAGCGTGGCGTCGATACTCCTCCGGGACCATCTCCTCGAACGTCTTCTGAGGTTTCCCCTTGTTGGCAGCCTCTGCCAGCTGCGTCGAATAGGTGTAGCCTGCCGCACACCACACCTCCTCCCTCGCATCCTCCAACACTCCTGCCTTCTGCCACTTCCGTCGCTGTGCCCGGTTCGCGTTGATACGCTCGAACGCAGGCCGTTCCTCCTCCTCCTCGTCCGTCTCAATCCGCATTCTCCCTTCTCCCAGTCTATCTCCGGATTCACCGTACGTAACCAAGGCAAGCCAAGAATCATGTCCTCTGGTCCCAGATCTGTAACTAAGAAATCGAGACGCTCGCTATATGTACCCATACCTAACGTAAGCCTTGTGAAATGCGTAATACTGCCTGCTTTGTTCTTTGTACCGTCGATATTGTGCACTGTGATCTCCTTGAACAACGGGTGCACCGAAATACCATGCCTATCTATGAACCTTTTACTAACAAAAAGCGAAGTCGCACCAGAGTCAATCATTGCTGCGGTCTTAACACTCTTATCGTTTCCTTTTACTATCACGCTAGTGCGAAAATGCGAACCGATCGATTTGCTTCAGGTATAGTACAGCTATCTACGGTATCGTACGCGCTAGGTACAGGTTCAGGGAAAGAAGAAGAAGAGACCTTGGTGGGGGCGCCGCTGCCGCGCAGCTCTTAAGCGGGCCCGTTCGGAAAAGACTTTTGGAGCAGTTCAAGCTCGCCACGGAGGATCTTCTGCTGCTCCGTCATCTGCTGCATCTGCTCGAGGATTGCGTTGATCCCCTGCACATTGGAGTTCGCCGTTGAGGTCGACGCGACCGGGCTGTCCTCGGTGGTAGCTGCAACGCGCTGCTGACCGCCCAAGCGTGGCCTGCCCAGTGCCTTGCTCTGGCAAACGCTCTCGCGATGGCCACGGCCTCCGCACCAGCGACAAGTCTCGTTCGAGTGGTTGCCGTCCTTCTTCTGGTGGTCGGTCGCACCACAGCCCCAGCACCTGCCGTTCATCGACCGCCTGAACTCGCTCAGCTTGGCAGCATCAATGTCCATCGCGTCGGGGTCGCGGGAGGCGCGCATGGTCGAGGGAGTTGCCACAGATGCGAACTGCCCGTGGCGGTACGAGGGACAGTCGGGGTCGCAACAGACTTGCCCTGTTCGCGCGCACGCTCAGCCTTGCGCGTGCGAATGCGCATGTCGAGGTCCGTAGCGACCTGAACAGGTCGGGGAGCGCAGCAAGTGTTGCGAGCAGTATGCACCAACTCGTCTTGATCTCCGAGGAGAGGTGCTCGTAGAACCTGTCGCGGAGGTCGGTCTGGCTGTAGCCGTCCTGTCCGCGAGCTCATTGAACCGCGCGTAGTACTCGACGACGGAGAGGCTACGCTGGTGAAGAGCCTGCAGGGCTGCCTTCGCGTCGACTGCCTCGTCGGCCGTCTCGAATCGCGTTTTGAACGCCGCTCTGAAGGTCGTCCAGTCGTTGTTGAACACGCCAGCCCGTTACCGATCGTTTCCAGGTAGGGGGTAGCCCAGATCGCAGCGTCATCGGTGAGGAGAGTGAGAGCCGACTTGATCCACTTCGCGTCGTCGCGATCGAAGCCGCCCGTGGCGTTGGCAGTGTTCAGATGGCCCCATCTGCATCGCGTAGACTTGGAAGGATGCTACGAAGCGGCGTGCATCCGAACTGGTCTTGCCGTTGTACGGCTGGGGCTTGTTCGCGACCTTTGTCGCGTCCTTCGTGGCTTGGGTGTTGACGTTCGAAGCCACCGTCGCATTCGTCATAGCTTGGGGAGGGTGGTGGACAGGTTCTGGAACGCGGTTGCCAGATTGTCACCGCCTGCGTAAGGTTGGCCTGTCCGGCAACCAACTGCTGCTGGTTCGCGGTGAGGGCCTGCATGAGGGCCTGAAACTGCTGGATCCATGACTAGGGGTGATAGGAGTGTGGGTCTCGTCGAATCTAGCCCTGCGGGTCGTGTAGGTGACAGGGGTACGGATATGAGGACACGGTTGGTTGTCGCACTCTCGCCAGAGGAGGTCGTTTCGCTCGTTGCGGACGATGTGGACGTGCCGGTTGTCTTCAGTGTCAACCGCGTGCTGATGACCTGCGCAAGCCACCGTGCTCTAGGAACCAGGGTACGCTCCGGGGAAGTGAACACCTATTGAGGCTTCCGGGCAGCCAATCAGTCGGGATGACCAACTGCGCGGATAGAGTCGTCGGCCGGGAGCGGGGTAGTGTTCTCAGAGTGTGATACTCGAGCTCAACAGACCCAGGGAGACTGCGATACGCTCAGAGCCTTATAACTCCGGCAGGTATGCAGGGTAGGGGAAGAGCGGGGCGAGTGGCACAGGGTGGGGACGATGCTTGCGCGAGTGGGGGCGATCCGATGCTTTGATGCCAGCACTCACTGGTTAGATCTCGACCTAATGACGCGGGAGCGGGCCGCGAACGCCAATCGGAGGAGAGGGAGGGGTGGATGGGTAGAGATGGAGGTTGGATGACCTCGATGTAGTGGTGCAGAGGCGTTGCCGGCACTAGGCGCAAAGCAGACGCAAACTAGAGTCACACGAGGGATGTCTAGCCCACAAAGACCAAGTTAACATAGCTCTACATACATACAGGCAATCGAGATACTCACCTAGCCCACAAAGACCAAGAGGTCGAGATGAGGGCTAGGACACGAAGTGCAAGTGCTAAGAGAGTCCGCGATACGGGCGCTTAAGCGCGGGAACAACCTTCCAATATAGTAACAGGCAGAGAAAAGGTGAGGAAAAGGCGAAAAATAATACATAGGGCACATCCAGAGTCCGTTCCACGACACATCTTGTCGCGCAGCTGTTGCTTCAGCGCGTCCGGACAGCGAGGGTGGTGATAGTTATACCGTTTCTGCTCATCAATGAGCGGAATTCGGTGGTTAACTTCTCGCCAAGGTGGAAGTTCGGCAGGGATAGGGCCTGTGAGGTCCTCGGTTTCCTTCTGCCACTTCTCACGGAGGTGGGGAACGTCGGCGTCGGTGAGTCGAGAATCCATGTTTCTCTGATACTCAACCACTGACAGCCTCCAGCTCCTCATTGGCACCGTAAGGATCCGGCTGTCCGAAACGGTCCCGCATCACACCCGTATCCGAGTGCAACACGACACGGTCCCGAAACCGAATTTCCGGCGTAATTTCGGCGGTTTTGACCTCAATTTGGGCTCAAGACGGCCTAAATCACGTGTCTCATGGTCTTCACGATAGATGTATGCAACTCTAGGTGGCGCAGGAGGAATTTCGGTGGGTTCATCCTTCTCCTCACGCTCATCTGTTGTCACATCGGCAGTGGTATGCATACTCAGGGGCTTGTCTGATTCTTCATTCAAGTCCTTGAGTATGTGCACACTATCTGCGCAAGCGTGTTAGTTCGCTTGTTTATTAACTTCGTCATCTGCAACCTCTTTGACTGTCGCTTTAGGGGTGCATCGTAGTGGTTGCTGACAGCGATAGTCAATTGCTCTTAGGCTTGTTCGCTTTCCGGGGTGATTGTCTGGCAGAGGTAGTCTTACGCCCTGCCCAGTACTTCTCATCCTGGTCGTAGTCGAACGCCTCAATGATCTGGTCGCCGATTTTGATAGTACGGCTGGCGAAGCTCACTTCTATGCCGTACTTATTCATAATCGGCGTCCCAATGATGCAGTCGTAGCGATCTAGGTTGACAATGTCAAAGTACATGTCTTTGGCATCAATCGGTCCTAGCTTCATAGGTACTCGAGCACCGTAGTTGATCTTAGATTGGCTACCTGAGCACCCGAGTTGCAGTACAATCTGCTCGTCTAAAACAATACGTTTTGCGCGGGTAGTGTGCACAAAATCCAGCGTGAGTGCGTCGGTTGTACTGCCTGTGTCGAACAGTGTGTATGCTTGAAGTCCGTTGATATTGACCAGGCAACAGAGTGCCGCCTGGTCCACCGGAGATCGTTCCGGCTGTGCTGTAGAAGGCGTATTAGTCTTACGCCAAATATTCACAGAAAATTTGGCGTGCAGCGTAGTACGCATGGCACCAAAGTGGAGGTTCAGAAGTGTGCGCATCACGTAGGAGCGTACAATTTCCAATCCTTCAGAGTCTAGATCTTCCCCCTCTGGAGTGAGCTTTGCTCCATCGGATTCTGAGCCCAACTCATATTGTGACCCACCCCACGCATCCTCGCTGCAGCCGTCATCTCTGACAATTCGCTGCGCGTGGAAGCGTGTGGTTTTCGGGCCCTCGCTCTTCATTGTTTCGCTGTACTTGGGGCACACAGGATCACGCATATAGTGACCTGTCTTTCCGCAAGCAAAGCACGCATTTTCGGCGGCTTTCACACCTGGAGTAGATGGACATCCTTCTGCTCCAGCGGAATGCTCACGCTTTGAGCTTGAGTGATCACGTCGATTATTTGAGAAATTTCGGCGTGATCCTTGGCTCACTGACTTGTTACCGTGATTTCGGTGGCTGTGGTCGTGCAATTGTGTTTGGCCGCAGTCTCCATCACGGCGATCCTGCTGGTGGTTCGGCTTGTGGCCTTCACGACTGCTGCGGTCATCCTTTGATGATGGTGTGCTGGACGCCGCACCATACGTTCCCGTACATGGCGCCGAACTAACCACCCTCAGGGACCCCTCAAGCTGTTGTGTGTTCTCGACAATGTCGAGCCACGAGTTGTACTTGGGGTTGATGCTCCGTTCACACCCAGGTGAGTGCGAATGTTTTCGGGCAACCCATGGAACAGACGGAGCTTCATCTCGTAGTCTGTGGGGTGTTCGATCATTTCACCTGCACGGCGTTGGAGATCTGAGGCAAACGTGAGTACACCCTTCCGATGCGAGTACATACACTTTGTGAATTCCTTGGTTGCTTTTGCGGCCATACTGGAGTGCACAAAGTGTGTGTGCATCTTGCAGATGATCTCTTCAAAGGACAGATGTGGCACGCCAGGGCGGTCTATTGACTGGGTCCACCAGTCAATTGCTCGTCCTTCAAGGCATAGCCGAATTTGCCGCGAACAATGTTCATCGGCATCAGGGCCGCACAAGTTGTATGCCCTGAGCCAATTCAGGAATCCATCCAGCTAGAGCACAAATTTCTGGCGGTCATCTTCACCACCCTACTTGTCTGGCATGTCCGGTTTCAGCTGCTTTGCACCCTGAGGCAGCGGAATGCTGCGTCCGCCGACTTTAAAGCGGATGTTCTCCACAATTTGCCGCATCAGCACATCAAGGTGCTGCGTGCCAGGCAATTGTGAATTCGGTGTGGGTGCAGACGCATGTGCAGAGGGTACTACTTGCACAGGTTGTTCCTGATAGTAGTAACCACTCGGCGCATGGTTTCTTGTGATTGCGGGGTACGGTGCACGGCTTGCACTTAGGCCAGGAGCATACAATGTGCTCGATGCCTTTGCGAACCATGCATTGCTTGCCGCATTGTGGTCATACGTTGGACGTGATTGCTCAGCTTCGAATCGCAGCTGTTGCTTTGCGTCCTCGTGTTGCTGATCCAGAATTTGCGTATACGTGGACCGATAGTCACGGTAGTGACCCTCAGGTGAGGGAGCACGTACAGGAACTTCCGGTTGTGCATATCGTCGCGCATCCTGGCTAGCAAGAGCGAAATTTGGCGGCTGTTGTCTCCGAACTTCGCTATCACTGTCAGGCAGCAGTTCGGGAGCATTATGTGTGGGTGCAGCCGCACTTCGCCGACTTTTATGAGAGGCAGAGCCTTCTATCACAGAGCTATGCAAAGTTCGGCCACTCTCATACGTAGCATGGCTCCTTTCGTCAATCTGGGACGGCAGCTGCTCAGCGATTGGTTTTGCTGGCTGCAGTGGGTCCTATTCATGCATAGCGTGAAGCGTGAAGTGGAGCACACAATTCTCTTGCTCGTGTGCTACCTGCTCTCGCTCACATTCCAGTTCGTGCGCGATCATAGCTGGGCTTCGGTAGGGCAGTCATTCAATAAATTTATTTCTACTGATTACCCCGTCGACGTCCAGCAGCACGCTGGTTGCGTTTCCAAGAACACAGTTCGTACATGACATGGTGTCGTGAATTTCGGCGCCAAGATCACGGTGGAACGTGTCCAATCGCGCCAAAATTGACACCAGGCGGTTGCAGTGTTGCAGTAATTCCGCCTGGGTATTTTCAACGGCAGGGCGTGCAGCGTACGCACGCTCGGCAGGCGATCTTCAGCGAACCGTCGAGGGTCTGCTGATGGCCCAGCCTGCGCACTCAACATAATCGAGTTGTGGTACGTAGAGTAGGAGGCATCTTGCCATGGGGAAGGTGCGGCAATGGGATACTCACCGAATCCACGTACTCCTGTTGATGTTGAGGCCTGAGGGGTCGGCGTCGGAGGCGTTGTGATAGGCACTCTGGCATCGCACACTTGGGCAGAGGGGCGATATGTTGTGTCGTCGTCGCTGGGAGCATGCGAACGTGGCGAATGTGATGTTTCGCCGTGTGCAAGTGTTGAGCTCGAAGGGCGAGACGGAATTGGGGTGTAGGGACGGCTGCGTGTTGCGTCTGCAGTCATATCGAGGGCTGCAGACGACGACAACGCGCCGAAATGGTCTTGTTGGGGTGACCTGTGACTCATAGTATTCAGTAGACCTCGTGTAGAGGTAGGGGGGAGTCAAAAAAGATGTAAAATGACAATATCACGATTGCACTGGTGCCAGACTCGTCCAAACCTTTGATTGAGGTAACAAATACAGCGATAGTGCAGGTGGAGGTAAGCTGGCGTCCGTGGAACGCACGTAGAGTACATAAGAGTCCGTATGGTCTCAGATCACCCAATCTGATGGCCGAAGTTCGGTGAAATACTTCGCCGAAGTCAAGACGCCCGAGCCCTGCTCACAGCGTGGCCGAAATTCGGCTGGTACACCAAAATCTGGCACGTGCGCACTCTGCGCGCCCGTACCTTAACATGCCGCCACCATGACTCGTACTGACTCATATGGACTCACCGTTACCTCACTACTCATGCACCATGGCCTCGAGACTTATAAGAGGGACGACACAGCATAGTGCTTCCCATCTTTGTCTCCTTTACTCACATTACTTGCTCTTGTTGCTCTACACCTCCTCCCTCTTTACATTGTACACCCTCACCCATGTCACCCACCACCTGCTCCACCTCATCTGGGCCCTCCACATCCTCCCACAAGCCCTCCTCATTGCTCTCCTCTGCCTTCACATCCCTTACCTCCGTCTTGCTTGCCTTTGTGTTGCCTGCCTCTGTGTCTTCCACATTCACGTTGTCCACATCACCCTCCTCCACCTTATCCTGGCCCTCTGCCTCATCACTGCCTCTACCTCTGCCTCTGTGTTGTTGCAGGGTGTGGTATTACATACTAGTGCACCTATGCAGTAGCTTACTAATAAATATATTTTATCACTAATCATATACAAGATGTGGTGTGAAAAAAAGAGAGACATGAGCTCAGGTGGCAGCACCTGAGACACTGATGTCTGGACATCTCAGGACAGTATCGGTGCACAAGCATGCTTGGGGAAGGTGGTGTCGAGCGTGACTGAACCAGCTGGCACCAGATGTATCTGCACCTGCTGATAGGCTGTCACAACAGATGCACCTGGTGAATAACCACTGTAGTCTCATGAGGTGCAGGTGTTTGTAAGTCATGGTCCTTGTAGTTGGTGTCTAAACAGGTGGTGGTTGGGCTGGTAAGCAGTAGTTTACAGATTGTGAGTAGATATAGTCCAGTGGTGTATGGAGAAGAAACAATGTTCAAACATCTAAATGTCAATGGATGGGTGAGTACATGAGCTTAGTGACATATTTACAGTACCTCCTGTCTTGTGACTGGCCAGCAACCAGGCCTAGTCTTCCATTTATCTTGGCACCCTGGTAGGTGAGACAGGGTGTGGATAGCTTTTAGACAGAAGGTCTGCTCACCCTTGGTTGTGGAACTTAGATCTACACATGTAGATAACAGGCTCTGGTATGAATTTATCATCACCTATAAATGCTTAAACTGCAGTTAGTGGCTACCCCAGTAGTTAAAAGATTTAACACATTTGTCTTGCTTTATTCATCCATCTTGCATTTGCAAACACATCATGTAGTCATAGCAAGGTACAGAATATTGAAGGTGATATAGAAAGCAGACTTGACAGTTCAGTTTTGTGCTATTGAGGAGATAACGGAGTCCGAGACGGAGAAAGAACGACTTGAGGATACGTAAACTTGCAGAAGCAGACCGCTGCGCCCTTTCCACTTGCCACTGTCTGGGCCTTGCCATCCGAGCGACACAGTTCCGAGCCATCAAAGCAGAGCAGCAGTTATGAACACATGGAGACGATCAACGCACGGTTGCTTCACCAGCGAGAGTCGCTGTTCCCATTGGCAGCCATAGCGCTGGAGGGGGCATCATAGTCCCGACCCCGACCCGGGCTGCCACCGCGCGGTGGGCTCCTGGAATGGCTCCTGCGCCGTCTGTACTCGGGCGAGTACCGCGACCTCGGGGGAGGGCTGCGACGATCACGCCAGTCCCTGTTGTCCCTGCCGTAGTGGTCCCGATCGCGGTCGTAGCGGCCCCTGTAGGGTTCACGATCACGGCGGTCCCTGTCATCAAAACGGTCGTACCCGCGGCCGCTTGAGGGTGGCTCTCCACCGCGACGACGACGATGTCCCATATACTCTCCAGGAGTGGGAGCATGAGGACGGTCAGTAACCGAGTAGTCGACGCGAATGCGACGACCGTTCAACTCCTACGAAGATCGTTCAGACGCTGCGCAAAACATGAAATAAGCGGGGCTTACGACTCCGTTGAGCTCTTTGATGCATCGTGCTGCTTCGTCGACAGTTGACATGGTGATGAATCCGAATCCACGAGAGCGGTCAGACTGAGGCAAGGTTAGTCCAGACCACGAAAGAGATCATGACAACACACCCTCTGGTCGTACACGACGACAACCTTCTCGACACGACCAAAGCGACTAAACTCTTCATCCAAGTCCCTTTCAGTCGAACGAATGCTAAGTCCAAATATACCCAGTACATTGGAGGGGTTGGGCGCCTGCTTCGCCAAATTAGTCCATAGACGCCATAGACTATGAAGACGACGTACAGCCGGCGCTTGAGGGGGACGACGCGGAGGGGGCGACCTACGATAGCTTGACGACCTCACCGGACTACGCGAGCGCGAACGACCTCGGGGAGGAGGTTGATCGCGGTCCCGAGACTCTGAGGCGGGCGCCGCAGACGCTGGTGGCGGGTCGTCGAGGTCCTTGTAGGCCTCGTTGTAGGGGTCAGCGGCAGGGGCAGCGTCGGCGTACTACGACATGAAAGAGGCCAGCGGCCAAGAAGGTGAGCACGGAATGGGGACATTGGGTGGGCGGCGGGACCGTGCTCACCATGACGGTTGGCTTTGGGGGACGTTTGCGCATGTTTGGCGCGCTGGTCGCATGAGATTCGGAGTCCGAACGAGCGCCAAACCTTAGGGCGAGGTGATGTACAGTTCTCAGCCACCGCATGCCACCGTGAGCGCTCTAACTCTCCAGCCCAGACGACGCGAACCGCAATCTCCTGCAAGAGCAAGATGGTGAGCTTGGCCTGCTGCCCGTCCTCCTCATATACCCTCTCAATTCCCACCCGTTCCCCAGGGTATCGACATCAAGAAGCACCACGTAAAGAAGGGCAACCGTACCTCCCCCGGGAGCGAAGACCCATACCTGCTCTTGCTGGTAAAGGTACGTCGATCGGCATCGAAGCACTACGAAATGCCAACCTTGGTGCACCCCAGCTCTACCGTTTCCTCGCCAGGCGTACGGACTCTGCGTTTAACAAGGTGCGGGGTTGGAGCCATTGCACCTGCAGCGTTGTACTCAATTCGTTGTCTTCGGTCAGACGATCCTCCACCGTCTTTTCCTCTCCAAAACCAATCGCCCCCCCATTTCCCTCTCCCGTATCGTCAAGGAGACTGAGAGCGCGACCGATCGCGACTCGAAAGTGATCGTCATCGTCGGAACTATCACCGATGATGTTCGTCTGCTCGAGGTCCCCAAGCTCACGATCGCTGCTCTCCGGTTCACCACTTCGGCGAAGGAGCGCATCCTGAAGGCAGGTGGTGAGATCATCACCCTCGACCAGCTCGCGCTCCGTGCGCCCACCGGGTCGAACACCATCCTGCTCCGCGGCAAGAGGAACACTCGTGAAGCCGTCAAGCATTTCGGTATGGGTCCGCACAAGCACAAGAAGCCCTACACCGCCTCGAAGGGCCGCAAAGTATGTTTCGAGGCCCCATGTTTCCTATACGACGTCCTGACCTGTGGCCTCAGTTCGAGCGTGCCCGTGGTCGCCGAAAGTCTCGTGGCTTCAAGGTCTGAGGGGCCATCACCAAAATCGACTCGCGCAAGCTCGTGCTGCAGTGCGGCTTGGGTCGTTGATACATTCATGAGTGCGCGCATACCAGTACCTACAGGTGTGCTGTATTGTAGCTACTACTTTGCACGATATCATTGCACCGATTGCCAGCCTCGGAGCTGAGCTTCGGTCACCGACTATATCCATGCCGAGGGTCGGATTGCGCGCCGTCCAACTGGCGGAGTAGACGAGCGAGGACAGCGGCGGTGGGCTTGAGAATCTCCTGCAGCGCTCCTATGTAGTTGCGAGCGAAGCGAGCAATTAATGTGTAGGGTGGAAGCGGGGAGCAAAACAAGTACAAATTCAGCGATACAGCGTCTATCCTCGAAATCGTCTGTTTTGCATGTTTTGCCTTTATCTCAACACAAATCCCTTCCAGATGCTAGTAAAGTGATATTCGTACTACCGTACCATGTATCAAACACTTCTGAAAGTATAAAAACATTCGGTGCGGATGTGGTCAATGTACGAGTGAAATATCTCCAATGGTGGTTAAGTCACGTGCGTAGTTGAACTCTGCAGGCGCTCCAGCCAACGCAAGCGCTTGCCGTGCTACAGACAGCTTCTCATGCCTCAGTTTGCACCTGTATGGCCATTCAATTAAGCCATACAGAGTCTCTCGCACAGGTGTGCATGTGAGTACTTCAGGTATACCTGTTCACTACGCTGTCTCGGTGCACGGGTCGGCGGCCGCGCGGCTTGTGGTGGATGCGCCTTAATACATCCCATACCGCTGCCTGAAGCCGAAGCTGGCACGATGTGTAGTGCCCCCGCTGCTAGGATTGCGCAGCGAGCTATATCGTGCCCTCGCTACGCAGTGCTAACAACGCGGGCTATTCTAAACTGCATCCTGCAGAGTGAGTGCAGACGGTAGAAACAAAAATGCGCGTCCAACCACACACGTGACACCTGTACCTCACATCAATCAGGCCGGCTTAGCCCGTGGCACCGGGGGGGTGGCCCGGGTCAAGTAGACCTGAAACCGTGCTCCCCCGCACGTTTGAATAATTCGTCCAATAAACCCGAGCTGTTTCCCAACAGGGAAGTGCTCGAACGCCCTCCCAAGTCCTCCAGCCCATCACGTGTCCCCGTCCTCCAGATCTCCCATCAGTCCGCGTTATCTCTCCCGCCCCGCCCGCGTTATCTCCCGCGCCCGCGCCGCGCGCCTCCCTGCCCCGCCACCCGTGCTCGCTGTGCCCGACAGTGAGCTCGCTGTCCCTGCACCCTGCCTCCCCCTCCTGTCCGTTTCTCTCCGTTCTTTTTGTAATCTACTTGTATTCAAAATGCGCACCTAATGGTACACAATCCAATAGCCACACCTGCCTGGGTGTGCCTGCACTGAGCCCTCAAACCTCCCAAAATGCGTGCAATACAGGAACATATACAAGCACTCAACTGACCGGCCAATCTCTGCATCAGATAGTCGTAGATGAGAGCTGCTCTATTATAAAATCGCAGGTGGATAGCTAGAGGGGTGCAGGTATGATGTCATATGTTATTTCAGAATGACATACCCCACAGTGATATGGCATATACATATATCGTTCTATGTACACCCAGAATCGTACCTAGAGGTCAATCAGAGTGTATTGCAAGAAGAATAAAGTGGATAGACGATGTTTTGGTGAAGATATGACATATACTCAGAAGGGGGAGTTGGCTTGAAAATGCGGCCTTCATATGTTTTTGTGCAGACCTCTGATCACTTCGCATCTTCTTGCATTACGTTTACACGTATATGGAGAGCCCAGATCGTCGTTTTGGTGCTTATCGGTGAACGATTGAATACAGGCCATGGTATGTCATTATTCTATGACATAGAGTATAGCGAGATGGCATGTGCTCCGATTGTTATCCTGAAACGCGGAACAGAGGACGCCCTTGAACCACCTAGACCACTTTGCCCACTTCAAGCTCATATGGCATATCTCGACCACACCTCAACCGTTTTTTGAGATTCTTTCTGCATCGTTGAGCAGAAGAACACCCCGTTCTGTTCCGCGTTTCAGGATAACAATCGGAGCACATGCCATCTCGCTATACTCTATGTCATAGAATAATGACATACCATGGCCTGTATTCAATCGTTCACCGATAAGCACCAAAACGACGATCTGGGCTCTCCATATACGTGTAAACGTAATGCAAGAAGATGCGAAGTGATCAGAGGTCTGCACAAAAACATATGAAGGCCGCATTTTCAAGCCAACTCCCCCTTCTTAGATATGTCATATCTTCACCAAAACATCGTCTATTCACTTATTCTTCTTGCAATACACTCTGATGACTCTAGGTACGATTCTGGGTTTACAAAGACGATATATGTATATCCATATCACTGTGGGGTATGTCATTCTGAAATAACATATGACATCATACCTGCACCCCTCTAGCTATCCACCTGCGATTTTATAATAGACTCATCTACGACTATCTGATGCAGGATTGGCCGTCAGTTGAGTGCTTGTATATGTTCTGTATTGCACGCATTTTGGGAGGTTTGAGGGCTCAGTGCAGCACACCCAGGCAGGTGTGGCTATTGATGTGTACCATTAGGTGCGCATTTTGAATACAAGTAGATTACAAAAAGAACGGAGAGAAACGGACAGGAGGGGGAGGCAGGGTGCAGGGACAGCGAGCTCACTGTCGGGCACAGCGAGCACGGGTGGCGGGGCAGGGAGGCGCGCGGCGCGGGCGCGGGAGATAACGCGGCGGGGCGGGAGAGATAACGCGGACTGATGGGAGATCTGGAGGACGGGGACACGTGATGGGCTGGAGGACTTGGGAGGGCGTTCGAGCACTTCCCTGTTGGGAAACAGCTCGGGTTTATTGGACGAATGGATGACGGTCCGTAAGCCAGACCGCTCTTACTAGACCCGTAAATGCAATTCCGGAGCTTTAAGCGAGGCTAAGCGACGAGAGGGATCTCTGGCGTCAATCCAGCGTCAACGGAATGCCTCCACCGCGCGGAGACCTTAGCCAGACCCCATGGAGGTCCGTTGAGGCCCAGTCGTCGATTTGTCAGCGCCAATAATGGTCCACATCACTACCTCCCGTCCGAAATAGGCCTTCAGGAGACCTCTACAGCTTTTCGGGAGGCTTGTTTGCTCTGCGAGGGGGGTGCCGACCCCTCCACCTGAGACTTTTGGGCGCTTGTTATTCCAGCAGCCACAGTGAGATCCTCGGGTATCACTTTCTCGTCGGCATCTCGGCGGAACTGCCCTTTCGAGTGGTCTAGAGAACTACGGAGCGTCCGTAGTTCCGTATTTCCTTACGGAAAGTCACCCAATTATTCAAACGTGCGGGGGAGCACGGTTTCAGGTCTACTTGACCCGGGCCACCCCCCCGGTGCCACGGGCTAAGCCGGCCTGATTGATGTGAGGTACAGGTGACACGTGATACAGCCACACAGAAGGCATTCCTCAAATATCTCGATGTGCTCACACTTTTATCACTCAAAAATCAGCATGCAGATATTGCAGCACATTTAAGCTACGTTTTGCGTTTTAACATGACAAGGGCTACATATACATGAGAACGAAATCAAACAGAGGCGAAGTGGGCATTTCGGCATGTGAGGCGCGGGGGAGTGACCGTGATCACAGGCGTGACAGCCAGGTGTCGGGACTTGGGCGTCGCGGTTGTGGACGGGCTCCAGTGTCGACGGTGTGCCCAAGTTGCTCCGTCCGCCGTCGCCCTTTCTTGCCCCTCCGCTCCTTGCACATACCCACTCTGGACCAATGCAACACGACATGCATGCCGACAACTCTTACCCTTCGGACGAAGAGCACTCCGTTCTCGAGGACGATTCCGATGGCGAAGACCGGGACCTCGACTTCGAGGATGACGCTTCGTCCTCCCTCTCGATACCCAACGAGTCCATCGACTTCGACCTCGTCTACGCCCTCCAAGCTTCGCTGCCACTGTGATGGTCAAGCGAACGTCGTCAAGGGCGACTCTCTTTTTCTAATGGACGATAGCAACAGCTACTGGTGGCTCGTTCGCGTCCTCAAGACGCAGGAAGTCGGTTACATTCCCGCGGAGAACATCGAGACTCCGTTTGAACGCCTTGCCAGGCTCAATAGGCACCGCAACGTCGACGTAAGTCTCTCCTCACACCCCTTGTTACGTTCCCTGACATCCGGCCGTAGCTCGCCTCTGCCACCCAAGCGGAGACGCTCGAAGATCGCGAACGGGACCGGCTCGTGTCCTCCCGCAATGCCTCTGCCACTGCTACAAGTCCGTCTCCCACTCCCGGCACTCAGACTTCCCAGCCTGCCAAGGGTGTCACCTTCAATCACGCATTTGGCGTTCATCGCTATGCCCCCGCTATCTGGAACGAGGAAGAGGACGAGGACGAGGATGTGGAATGGGACGATGAAGACTATGATGATGAGGACCCAGCCCTCGCAGAGGAGTGGGAGGAGCGTCAGGCGATGCGTGGCGAGCAAACCCCTACGCCCGGCATGGAGCCAGACGACGGAATGAGCTGGGAAGACGGCGCCGCCGAGGAGCTTCAGCGCGAGCGACTCCAGCAGCAGCAACTGTTGACTCAACCTCAAGCCAGCGACTCCTCTCGTCGGCCTGAACAGACCGCTGTTCAGCCCCTCCGTACACAACCAGCAGTGAGGGACAAGCTTGTCGTTCAAGGCGAGTCCTCTCCGGTCTCTCCAGCGTCCCCTAGCCGTACCTTCGACCCCGCGCAAGCCACCGAAACTCGCAAGCTGTCGATGACCCCACCAGTCGCGCGTACCGATGACTTCAATGCAGCCTCTTCGAGCGGCCCGTTACTTCCCAGTGCGATCATGCAGCAACAATCCGACGAACGCAAGCGCACGCGCGAAGAGATCGAAGCCCTTGAAGAAGCTGCACGCAAGAAGGCCAACATCAGTGGCAACCCCAATGCGCCCAGAGCTAGAGTTGGCTCCAACGCCTCAGTCGGCGAAAGCACCGGAAAATCTGGAGGCGGCAAGTTGCGAAAAGACCGCGGCCAAGACACGACAGACGATGAGGGCGGAAAGGATAAGGACAAGAAGAAGAAGAGTGGCGGAGTCTTCAGCAGCCTCTTCAAGCGGGATCGGGAAAAGAAGGACAAAGGCAAGGACAAGTCGGAGACTGGTAGTTCCGCTAGCGTCGAGTCGCTCCGTGAGTCTGAGGAGTCCGGTCATTCGCGCTTGTCACCCATGACACCCGAAGGCAACTCTCCGACCACCGCCAGCGCCCGTCAGCAGCAGCAACAGGCGATGCTCATGCAGCAGAAGAACTCGACCGATCCGAAGAGGATGGTACAATCCGAACAGACCGAGTCTCCTCAACGGAGCGATTCGCCGCCCGCCCAAGGACGCTCATCTGAGGATCCCATGGTGCAAGCCCAGCTTTCCCAGCTTCGTCAACGTGATCAGCAGCAGCAGGCTCTGTACCAACAATACCTCAACCGCTCTCCGGCGACTCCCCCCGAAGCACAGCCTTCGTATGGCCTCCAATCCGCGTCTGCGGTTCTGCAAGGCTCCATGTCTTTCAGCTCCTCTACGAGCTCAACGTCGGGACTCTCGGGAACCGGCTCGCGTCCTCGCCCCGGTTCCCTCGTTCTTTCTCCCACCGGCATGGATGGTCAAGGCGTTGGGCTTCCCGACCTTAGTGTCGTTCGGGTCTTCGCCGGCGACCACCTTCAGACTGAGGCGACATTCAAGACCGTACTCCTCAATAACTCTACGACCGCGAGCGATCTTGTGCGCCAAGCCATTCAACGCTTCCGCTTGCCCGCAGGGGAGGACGACAAGGACTACTTCCTCACGATCAAGCAAGTCGAAGGTTCGTCTGCCGCGCTTCATCCGGAAGAGAAGCCTCTCGTTGTCTTTGAGTCACTTGTCGAGGCCGCCATGGAGATCCCCAAGGTCAAGCGGTCCAGCGTGGGCAGTATCAGTTCGGTAGCGAGCAACTTGTCGATGCACCCCGCTATCAAGAAGTTGTCTATGAACGACTTCTCGGACGACTCTCAAGTCAAGTTCTACCTCAACCGCCGTGGGCGTGAAGACGACAGCTTCGGCGATGAGGGTGAGGAGACCCTGCTCGCTGAGAGCGTTGATGGTGACTCCGATGGCCGTGGTCGCGGGCACTTCCTCACGGTCTCTACCGCTGGCGGCAACACCGTCCCTCCGGAACGCTTCAGCTCCCCTTCGTTCCGCTTCGGCATGCAGTTGGTCGTTAATCCTGAGGACCTACCGGACGACATGGTCTTCGATCCACAGACCGAAGCCATCGTCTTCAAGAACACGCTCCGCAATCGGCCCCAGGCCAGCCAAGTGCCTTCTCCAGGGATCTCTCAAACTCAGCGCAAGAAGGTCTTTGTCTTCCCGAAGAATATAACGGTTGCAGAGGTCATCGAGCAAGGTTTGGATCGCTTCGGCATTCCTGAGGGTGTCGTCGACGGTGGCGACGAGGTGGAGGACAAACAGACCAAGAGGAGGAGCTCTTCCCGCGTCAGATACTGTCTGGCCGTCGAGCTCAATGGTAAAGGTAACAGGCTCCGTTGCAAGCTCGTCTCCGTCTCCGTTCGAATGCTGACGTACCCTGCTAGAACGCGAGCTCACTCCGTCGAGCAAAGTCATCGACGCCTATCCTAGGCCGCCTGCGTACCGTCAATTCGACAAGCGATTCAGCGACAGCAAGCGACGTTCCATCGACTCGGCGCAAATGCTCGGATCGGCAGACGACGTCCGGCCAGATGACCCAGTGTTCATCCTGCGTCGCGCTGTTGCGTATCGCATCTCTTCTTCTCGCCACCGGTCATCGGCACCACTTGACGATCTTGCGTTGCACCAGCTCCGGGAATCTGTGGCGAGCTCCAGCACGAACTCGGACGGCGCGACTCAACCCGACTCCCCTAAACGCAGCGCGAAGGAGATCATTGCCGCCCAGCGCGCCGCCACACGAGCCACTCAGCGCGCCGTGCTGTCCACCCAGGCCAACTCTGCGCGGGGTCTGGACGTGCTCCTGCCCGGGAACGCTATGCTCCGCAGCTCCCGCTACGAAGTGGACGAGAAGATGCGATACTCGTACGTGGATACCGACGGCGAGACGTACGACATCAGCGACATCGTCGAGGAGGAATGGCGCGGGGAGATCGGCCCAGCTGGGCTCAAACCAGACATCTCGAAGGACGACCTGCTGCACGGTGTGCTTGCGCACAAGGACGGCCTTGGGGCCCGGATCGATCGGGTGCTCAACAAGTTCAAGCACGAGAAGGACTCCGGGCGCGCCCCGCTGGCCAGCTCTGCGGCCGGCCAAGACCCGGGGCCGTCTCCACGCCACAGCACGGACTCGATGTACTCGGCGAACGGGACGATGCAAGAGGGGTCCAGCTCGCGCTCGGCCACGCCGACCGCGCGGGACCACGGCCGGTCTGGGTCCGTCGGCACGATCCAGCGCGTGATGTCGCCGCCGGCGTCGCGGATGTCGAGCTACCGCACGGCGAGCCCTGGGGAGTCGGAGTACTCGCGGGCGAACACGGCGACGCCGACGGCGAGCAGCCGGGCGCGAGTTAACTACGGGCTCTCGCACGAGCGGAACGCGTCGGCGGTGTCTGAGTACCGAACGGCGACGCCATCCTCGCCCCCGCGCATGCTGAACGCGGCGGCGCCAGAGAGGAGAAGCCGAAGCTGGTCTTTCCAAGGAACAACTTCGGCCTGACGGAGATGATGGCGGTGATAGAGGCCGGGCGTCGCTGAACCAGAAAATCCCGGAGCATTCGCGTCTAGACCCAGTGGAAGAGATGCTGTTCGGCAGGCCAGTGGACCTCGATACCCTCCACCCGGACATCAGGAACATATACGCTGGGACGTTCCAGCAGCTGGACGAAATGGATCAGGTACGAGTGTCAGCCAGACCGACGAAGCCATGGTGTGCTGACAAACGTTTGCTAGATTCTGGACGATCTCCTGCAGCAAGCTATCCATGTGCATTGAATGGACGGACGAGAGTGTACCTTACGCGCTTTATATCTCGTATTTATTTGTACAGATCGCATAGTTTTGGGGAACATATGATTTTGCTTTCAGTCGGGAAGAACTCTCGTCGCCGTTGCGTTGCGAGTGACGCTAATTCGAGCGTTTGGTGTGCACATCGCTCCCGGGCAGGCGGTCCGAGTGATCGATCGCGCGGTGAGCGAGACTGCAGCGTTGCAGCTGCCCTCTCCCGCCGTCGACGAGCTCCCTCCTGCACACGATGGCCCCCGCAACCGAGAAGCGCATCTACCTCACCCGCCACGCCGAGGCGGAGCACAAGTACGCCGTCCCGCCAGTCAGCTTCAGCGTACACGCCTCTCACTCTTTCTCGACAGCGTTTCCTCCGACTGGTACAGTCCGTGTCCCGTCTCTCCCCCCGCTCCGCTGCCCAAGTGACCGCCGCCCCGCAGTCCCCGACGCGCCGCTCACCCCGCTCGGGCGCACGCAGGCCGCGTCGCTGCACGCCGCCACGCTCGACACCGTCCAGGCGGACGCGGCGCTGCTCGTCACGAGCGGCCTCCGCCGCACGCTCTCGACGACCGTCGTCGGCTACGCGACCCTCCGCGCCCGGCTCGAGGCCGCGGGCACCCCCGTCGCCGTCCTCCCCCAGCTGCAGGAGGCCAACGATCTCCCGTGCGACACCGGCTCCGTGCGTCCCGTCCTCGTTCCCTCTCCGCCCGCTGTCCGCCTTCTCCGCCTTCCTTCCCCTCCTTCCCCTCCTCCCTCTTCCTTCCTCGTTCCCTTCCTCCCTCACGCACGCTCACACGCCCCGTCCCGCCAGCCGCGCGAGACGCTCGAAGCCGACCCCGAGTACGCCGGGCTGGACTTCGCCCAGCTCACGCCCGACTGGACGTCCAAGGCCGGCTTCTACGCCTCCTCCCCCGCCGCGCTCGCCGCGCGCGCACGCTGGGTCCGCGCCTGGCTCCGCGCGCGCCCCGAGCCGCGCATCGCGCTCGTCGCCCACGGCGACTTCCTCCGCTGGCTCGTCCATGGCCGCAACGACCACGCGCCGTGGGCCAACGTCGAGGTGCGCGAGTACACGTTCGCCGCCGAGGACGACGAGGACGCGCGCCTCGTGCCCGTCGCCCGCTTGGTCGCCGACCCGGCTGGGGACGCGCCCACGTCTTCCTCCAATGCCTGACGTGCGTGGGCGCACAGGTGGGGGGCAGAGAGATGGATAGATAGATAAACGTGGGGTCCGCCGTACAACCACGCGCGTCGGGGTCAACTGGTGCGAGTTACATTATAGGATAAGATAGTACAATACGTCGGAATACGGTGTGTGCGTGAACGCATGCGACGGGAAAACATGTACAATGGGGGACGTAGACATCATGCATCAGGAAACACTTGCTATGCGGAGAACGAACGAACGGACGAGGTATATGCGGGGCATGGCCGCGGCTGGCCAGCGATAACAGTTACTCACTTCACAAAGAGACAGAAACAACTCCATGCGCAACTACTTTTGCCCACCTGCCGCCTTCTGCATCGCATGCCGAATCGGATTGTTCTCCTTCGGGAGCGCGCCCGTCTTCTCGAGACGATCAAAGAGCACGAACAGCTTCTCGGCCTCGCGTTCCTTCTCCTCCTCCGTCATCTCGATGTCTACGTGCTCCCGTTGCACGGCGCCCGTGATGGGGTCGATCGGCTGCCCCGACGGGGTCATGTCCGGCGCCGCAGCTCTACTACCGCCGGCCGGCGGTGGGGGAGCTGACATGATGCCCTTGTTGAACAGGAAGCCAGCAACATTGCCATAGCCCGCGAATGACGACAGTGTGCTCGCTGGATCACGAAAGTCAGCATCGGTGCCCCTCTCTATGAACGAAGGATGCGGAACTCACCGTCCGAGTCGCAGGCAGCGTAGAGGAGCTCGCCGACGCTGTTCTTGAGCTTGGTGTGATGTGTGCTCTGAAGGAGACGAAGGAGACGGCCCAGCAGATCCGCACGGCTCTCGAGGAGCGTGGTCCGGTCGAGGTCGTCGGGAAAGAGCCACTCGCGCATTCTCCGGCGGGGCCCTTCGTCGGCGGCGCACAATCGAGTGATCAGGACCACCAGCGGGGTCATGACATCATCCAATGGCGAGTCCATCTCCTTCGTGCACCGCGCCCGCACCGACGCCTCGTCGGGATCGACGGTGTCCGGGAGATAGTGGCTGAGCGACACGTCGAGCAGGTCGTAGGCGCGCAGCAGGACGTCGATGTTCGACGAAGGCAACGGCGACGACGGGCGGGAGAGCGAGAGTGATCGCCGTCCAGCAGCGAGTGCTGACCAGGCGCGATCGAACGCGCCAGGCTTCGAGTCCTTGCCCGGACCAGTCGTAGGGGAGCCTGCACGACTGCTTCCGCGACTGCTGGACGAGCGAGAGGCCTTGGAAGACGACTCGGAGGATTCGGGAGGCTTAGGTGTGCCCATTGGAGAGACCCGGCTAGGCAGCCAGACGGGTTTCAAAGCGGAAGACACGGGGATGGTGATGAGGGCATGAATGACATGGGTCAAGGGGGCGCGAGCGGAGCGGGGAAGGTCGGGGGAAGGGTGCCAAAAGTGCGGAGTAATGGGGGGAGAATACTAAGGTAGAGATGAGCGTAAGCGCATGCCACGAGCGAACGAGACGCACCCGTCCAACCGGTCACTCCAGGCCTCGCCCATTACGGGTACTTCATTGTTATTAGACTCGTTGACAATCTGCGTCAGGTCTCATCAACATCAGAGCGGCGAGGGCAGGAGAGTGAAGGACAGACCCTAGGGTAATGCAATAGTAGATTAAATGCGAACTTGAGTAGATCGGTCATTGCTTCACGTGCAAATTTCGTGCCAGATAGGATGGTTTTGGAGAGCAGATCCAACTTGGAGCCGATTATATCCGTGATACTGGGGGACTTGGCTTCGACCATGGCCGTGATAAAGGACTGGGCAGCGGAACGGGAGACGGTGGAGAGGAATAGGATGCGGGATGCGAGAATATGCGCTCCGGGGTGGTTGATTTCTGCAACGCAGGAAGGGCGGGAAACGTCAAGGGGAGGAGGGGGCGGAAGGATCAGGTGCGCACCTCGAGGAGCTCAACCGCAAAATCACCCCCGCCTACAGTCTTTTCGACGAAGGCAGAGCGGGCGCTGTCCACGAGGAGCATGGCGTTTGCTATGCAGCGCAGTGCTTCGTTGGAGGCATCGGGAGAGTCCTTGTAGAAGGAGTAGCAGGCGAGGAGGGCGGAAAGATTGACGGGGGTGGCGATGGCCTCTGAGCCGGCAGGGTTCTTGCCAAGAGACTTGAGGGCGAGCAGGGCCGGCGCGGCGTCTGGCGCGGGAAGGAGAGAGGGTTTGTGGGGGTGGGTGTGGAGGGAAAGGAAGGACGGACCTTTGGTTGTTAGCCTGGACTTCTTGGGACTCGAGGAGCGGGGGAGATCGGCGAGGATAGACTGAATTAGGGTTCTACGGTTCGCGTCGTCAAGCGTAAGAGGGGGCGCTGGACGGGGTTAGCGAGGGACGCGGGAAGCAGGTGTGGGGGCATACCATCGGCAATGGAGTTGAGGACCTGGGCGACCTGGGAGCGGGAGGATGCGGCGGTGAGGGCGGTATATGCATCGCGATAGTTGGACATGGCGGTCGTGGGCGAGAGTGGTATTAGCGGGGGAGGCGGTAAGGAGCGGCAGGCGAACAGCAGGCGGGACGGGGCCTGGGCTGGCCTGGGAGAAGGCGCGTGCAGGCGTGGGATGGATGGCAGAAGGAAGAGGAGGAGGAGGAGGAGGACAAGGTGTTGAGCGCCGTCAAGGCCGCCCAGCGACGCCGGATGGCAACGGCCACCGGCCCGTCACGACGCCCGCCCCGCCGATCGCCCGCCCCGAGAATGAAGTGTTCGCCGAGATCGATGCGGTCATCGCCAGTATGTAAACGGACTTGCTCGATCCATCCACTACACAGTACATCGTCGCACATACTTCAAAGCTTCACAGATCGTCAGCCATCCTCGTCCACCTCACTCTCAACCAAGTGCTCGCCTCGGTGCAGTCCCCGATGCCCCTGCCGCTCCGACAGACAGACCACGTCCCGCACCGCGCGCGACGTCATCCAGGCCCAGGGCCATAGATCCAGGGCAGCCGTCGGCCGGCCGGTATCGCGGATGCTCCAGCTGGATCTCAATCTCTCCCTGCTCCTACACCACACCGTCCATCATGCCGCGATTGGCCCCTGCCGTGCCTTCTTCAAACTTCACTCCCGAGTCTCCTGTCTCAACCGTCAGGTACTCTGAAAGCTCCGGAAAATTCTGCACCAAGGCCTCGTCCAGGGCCTTCTTATATGACTACATGCGGTCAGCGTCGGAAATAGCACGAGAGACGGCGCGAACCTCGATCGCGTGGATTTTGCCGTTCATGAACTGATTCTCGGTCGCCGCCCGCTCGAGTCGCTCCTTGGTGAGCGTCATAGGATTTCGGGAGTTGTCGATCTCGACGAGGACGTCCATGGGGACCATGGTCTGCATGTGCTCCGACATGCCCTCGAGGGTGGCCAAGTGGCGGATCACGTCGTTTCTGTACGCACCCCAACGAGAGAGGGTCAATGCTGGAGCGAGTAAAAATAAAAACGGGTGGAGGCGGGGATGTACGCAAACCGGATCATTCGAAAGCGAGGGTGGCAAGGGAGGAGCGATCGGAAACAAGATAACGCTAGTGGATGGAGGAGGTGTGGTGGCTGAATTAAGAGGGAGGACTGACACTCTTTGCCCAACAGGCTTGCCCGCTACCCCGCCGGGCTTGTCCTTCTCTTTCGTGAGGTCGTTGACGACAGTGGTCCCGAGGTTGTAGAGCGAGGTGGCGAGTCCGAGGAGCTCGACCTCGAGGTCACCCTGCACACCCTGGGGAGGAGGTGACTCGGATTCGCGAGGGCTGTCTGGAGCCTGAGAAAGCGGAGGAGGGCCGGGCGTAGGCGTAGACATGTTGCGGGCCATGGCGAGGCCCGCGAGGGCTCTTTCAACGCAGTCAGAACGCAGAGGGTGCACAACGGTGGATGACGGACGAGAGGAGCGTATGGGCTGCTACTCGGCGGCAGCCTGCTACGGGCCACTCGATCGGCGTCACATGCGCGTGTGCGCGCGAGTCACGACTCACCACCGTCCACGACGTCCATGTCCCTCCTCCAGTCCTACCAGCAGGCCGTCCCCAAGGTCATGCCGTCCTCGCTGCCCCTCGCTCCTGCGGCACCACCAGCCAGCCAACTATCCCCCACACCACCGACACCAAGTCTGAGTCCGACATTGCCCACATCCCTGCTCGCGACCTCGCGCGCGGTGGGTCACGGTGCATCACATCGTGACCACCTGGGGCGCGACCGGAGCCCTTTCCGAGCCGAGGGGGCCTGTAAAGCGCGGGGGATTGAGATTTACGGTGAGTAGGTCTCTCTCTTCGTCCAGGACCGTCCATCCTCCATCGCTCTACACATGAACCGGTTCGTCCCTTCATCCTCACACTTCAGGTCCTCGCTCACTGCTCCGATCTCATTCAGCGGTCCCATCATCCTCGTTCGTGTCCGTCTTCGTCCACTTATCCTTCCGTTCTCACTTATCTCATCAGACGATTGATGAAGCAGAGGTCGGTCCAACTCACCCTCAGCCTCCTCTCTGGCGCTCATCCCACGACCGCTGCGTATATAGTACCTGCTCGATCAATTGGTAACCCCCTACCCATGGCAAATGTGTCCGGATAACCTTTTACTGAGGCAGAACTTACCAGCCGCCCCCTCTTCAGACGACGACGAATTAGTCGTGAAGCTTCGCTCTACACTGGCGGCCAAAAATAATGCCCACCCCCTGCCACCTATTTCTCTAGGCGCATCGGGAGGGGCCAGCGAGATATTGGTTGGCCCGTAGTACAGACCTCTTGTAATGCAAACGATTCATACCTGACTTGTGCAAATGCGGGGGAAGCTGGGTGAGAAACGGGCGCGATAGGCGATGGGCGCCTATTCTGACAGGACACTCGCGCCGCATTGCCTGCATTGATTCTCTCATTCCTCCACGACGCTTTCACAAAACCTCACGACACTTTGGATTTATCTTCGCCCTATCTATAGCTTCTATTCCCCACTATGGTGGTCTGCACCCCTACCAAACTCGCTCGTATTCGTGACTTCCTTAATCCTGCTCTCGGTACACCCAAGTCCTACACTCAAATCGGCCGTATCCTCGGCATGGATCGTCGTACAGTCTCCCGCAATGCAGCACTCATTGAGCAATCCCAAGACCCTTATTTCCGACCACATAAACCTGGACGACCTCGAGTTCTCACTAGTGGAGACTTGATGCAAGCTAAACTTGCCCTCGCCCGAGGTCATGCTCAAAACGCGACCGACGTTGCTCGCAAGTACTTCCCTCGTATCAGCGACCGAACAATGCGCCGTGCTCTCGCTGAGGTCGGTCTCCATGGACGGGTACGGCGACGGAAGCCCCTGCTTACTTGTCTCAATGTGAGACAGCGCAAGATGTGGGCAACGGAGTTTGCGAAGTGGGAGCAGGAAAGATGGGACCTGGTTATCTTCTCCGATGAGTCCAAGTTCAACATCTTCGGCTCAGACGGGAAGCAGTACTGCAGGAGGAGGGATGGGGAGGCTTTCCTGGACCGGAACGTGAAAAAGGCAGTCAAGCACGGTGGAGGGAGTGTGATGGTGTGGGGATGTATCACTTCGAAAGGCGTTGGACGCCTCCACCGGATCAGGGGGACAATGAATGCCGAAGTCTACTGTGGTGTCTTGGAGGAGTCCCTTCTAGGGACTCTCCGTGACCTTGGTATGTCCCCCCGTCAAATCTTTCTTGTGCAAGACAACGATCCGAAACACACATCACGTCGAGCACAACACTGGTTCACCTCTAACAACATCACCACAATGCCCTGGCCAGCCTCTTCGCCTGACATGAACATCATTGAGCATGTCTGGGACTATCTAGACCGTCAAGTGCGCCGGCGGAGCCCTCTTCCTCAAAACCAGGAGCAACTTTGGGTGGCACTGCAGGAGGAGTGGTACCGGATTGACCTCGCTTACATACACAGTTTGTACAACTCCCTCCCCGCACGTGTAGCAGAGCTCAAGGCTGCTCGGGGTCACCACACTCACTACTAGTTACCAGTCCTTCTAGTTTAGCTTCTATCATGATTTTTGTCGTTCGCTGCCTGGCTTGTGTGACACTGTGTGACAGGGTGACTCTTCATGTTGGCCTTCTAGCTCTCCCAATACCTGGCCGATCCGCACCAAACAAGCACCCGTGGATTGATCTCAAACGTCTCTACATGTACATACAAGAATCATGGGGAACGGATAGAAAACGAGTCAGTTATGACGCGCACTAGACGCCCAAGCCGGACCGGGCATTACTTTTGGCCGCCAGTGTAGCACCAATATGCTCACTCGTCGCTCGCCGCCTGATCAGCCTGCTCACGAATATGCGAATTCACGGTGTTGTATGCCCGGTATCTACGCGAGCCAAGCCCACTATCACTAGGCTAGCTAGTACGTACTGTGGCCAGCGCCGTCACGTCAATCGGCGCGCGGACACCGACATCACACGATCGTGTTGCCGGCTCGGTTGCCACCTATCTTTGTGTCCATACCGCCAACTAGACAGACCAACTTGTGTGTCCGTACTACCCACGACTTTTCGCCCAGATCGACTCACCCTGCCCAGAGATACACAACAGAACATCGCTATGTCTCAACCATCGGACCTATCTGCGCCACGCAGGCTCTACGAGATGCATATCCGTACTCGCTCGAATACCGAACCCGTTGGTGAGCCTGTCAGCGTATAGAGCACAACCATCCATCTCATACACACCACAGGATAGACAATGACCAATACTCACACATCAACAACTCGGTCTACTACCACCTCTTCGACTCCATCGTCAACACCTACCTTATTACCCATGCCCACCTCTCTCCCTCGACCTCACCGCTTATCGGCCTCGTCGTCGCCTCGCACGCCCGCTTCCTCGCCCCACTTTCCTTCCCCGACGTCCTCGACCTCTGCCTCCGCGTCTCCGCACTCGGAACGAGCTCAGTGACATACGAAGTCGCCATTTTCGCCAAAGGCACCGACACCCCCGCCGTGCTCGGCGGCTACACCCACGTCTTCGTCCACCGCGATTCGCGCAAGAGCGCGCCCATAGCCCCCGACACGCGCGCCGCCTCGAACGGCTGCAAGTTTCGACAACCCCAAGCCCGAGCTCACCACTGTCACCCATCGCGGCCAGGCTCTAACCGCCTCCGCATCGAAAGCCCATGATCCTTGAATGTACTACATCGATACTTGCCCTCCCTCTGATTTACGACCCCATCCCGCCTTCAGCGCGGCGACCACCTTCCTCTCCACATGGCTCGCGAACCCCTCAAACAGCCCTCTATCCACCCCCGCCACCCATTCGACCCACATCGTCGGTGTCGCCCCGTCCACCCTGACACGAACAACGAGCCGTGCCTGCGCCCCGTCCCCTCTTCGACGCCCATCGCGTCCGCGTCCCGCCTCTTCCTCCTCGCCGCCTCGACCACGTGTTCCTGCTCGCGCGCACGAGCACGTCCACCCCGCCCTCGCTCCCCCAGGGCGCCACAGACGCCCCCTCGACCGATGCCAGCACGTCGAGCACCGCCGCGCGCACGCTCGCCATCGCCGCGCCTTGCGGCAGCGCCTGCTGCAGCGAGTTGCGCGGCGGCAGCACGCCCTGCAGGCCCGGCTGCGCGAGCCGTCCGATCGCCTGTCGCAGTGGGGGAGCGCTCAGAGCCAGAGCCCCGTCAGAGCCGGAACACACGAGCACTCACGTCGGGGAGCCGCGCGGCGCCCCACGACCACGCGACGACCCACCGCTTCGTGTGGCCCTGGACGAGCTCCGCGACGGCGTGGTTGTCGATCTGCGCTCGGGGGAGGGATCGTGAGCTCGACCCACCCGACCCAGCGTGGCCGCTCACCTGTTTATCTCTGAGAAGTTGTACTACATGGGCCAGGCTCGCCCGCTTGCCGAGCATGGACGTGAACCATCTGCGTGCCCACGGGACGTCAGAAGTCATACCCACAGGCTCCCGCTCAGACGAGAGACGGGGGGCAGAATGGAAGGAGAAAACCCACGTGCACTTGTCCGACAAGCCCGCGCTCTCCTCCACCATCCGTCCGACGAACGCCGCTTCTCCGCCTGGGGTGATCATCTCGACGCCGGCCCCCGTGCAGACCTGCAGAGTGCGCTCCGTAACCACCACGCCCATGCGCACTCCCACACCCCTACCACGCACCGCGTTCGGCGTGAACTCCTTCGCCTCCGCGGACTGCAAGACCTCCTCGCGGCTCGCGTAGAACGGCGGGTTGCACATCGTGAAGTCGTACCGCTCCTCGCTGTCCCCACACACCGCAGCATGAGCTCGCGCGCGCATCCCACAACACCGAGCTCCCCCGCTCACCCTGCGCGAGCACCCCGAGGATCGGACCGTCCGCGTTGACGGCCACGACGGCGATCCGCGGCTCCAGTCCGTTCGCGCTTACGTTCGCTCGCGCGCATTCGAGAGACAGCGGGTCGATGTCTGGTGCCCCTCGTCAGCTGGATCCCGCGTCTGCGATTGGCTGTGGAGTGGCACTCACCCGTCGCCGCGAACGTCCAGTTGGGCTTCAGCCGGCATCCGAGGAGAGGGTAGATCGCGGACGCCCCTGTGCCTCTGCGACGACGGATTACTTAGTGAAGACGAAGACGCTCGCTGCGGTAATGTGTCAGAAGCTCACATGTCGAGCCCTCTGATGATGGGCTGCGTTTCCGCGTCGCTCCCCAGGGCGAGATGGGTGGCATTTACCACGTCTTCGAGCCAAAGCAGATAGTTCAACCTTAGAGACAGCCCGTGAACGAAGACGAGTGGTGCATTTTGCGGAACGCGCCTACCTGTTCGGAACCTGAGACGAAAGTCAGTGACGCCACGGAACCTGCAGCACGACGTCTTACGGGAGGACACAGTCTCCCTTCTGGTATATTCACGGTCAAACCGAAGTCTCGGTGCAGCAGGGCTTCCGTCAGTCGTCTATAGAACAATAGGTCAATGCGTTCTTGCCGGCGCGACGCAGCGTATGGACGAGCCTCTGAGCATTCTCGTCCTTATAGTCGATGCTGTAAGAGTCTCCGGTTTTTACCAAGCTATTGTGGAAGCCGTCAGGACAGGATCCAGAGCTCAGGACGTTACGAAGAAAAGCCCACATACTGTCGTTTCAGAGCGGGAAAGGCTCCCGCCAGGGCAACGAAGTTCGGAGGGGTCCGATATGGATTTCGAAGATGCATGTTAAGCAGGACCACAATCCTCCCAAGACACCAAAAGGGAATTGACGTAGGACTCGACCACGGCGAGTATGTATGATGCAGCAATGGTCAGGGAACAAGCCGCGTCGGACGCGGTCCCCACCGCTAGCTTACATACTAGATGGGCAAAGTTGGCGCCTATTACTTCATGCAGAGCTTTGTGGCTGCATTGCGCAGCCTCTCAGCCCATGGCCTTGTTTCCTATCATTTTGAAACCGACACCGGCCCTTCTTATTCCATTAAACCTCGCTGTATAGTGCACATTGTCACGCAGGGTTCGGATGCATGTCATAGTAGTACTGTTCGGCCTCCGGGGCCGTGTAATCATGTCCGCGGCTTTGTGGACTCTCAGTATGAAGATACCAACGATGTGCACGAAGCCCCAGGAAAAGCCTGAAGGGGCTTGGGTAAGGTCCATGTATTAGACAGCTCAGAATAAGACTCCGAGTGATCTGATAACTTTGGACCTGACGAGCGTTTGTGGTTCATGCAAAAGGACTTCAACTTTCATAACACAAGTACTTGACCTTCGAACGTGTCGTTTCGGGGCCGTCAAAGTTTTACAGAGACGATGAAGTACAACATTATAACCAACGACAATATAGCGTGTGACGTTCAACCACTACAATACATCTTACGATCGCACAACTACCACGCGACACCAATACTGTACCGTCGACGGTAAGCGGGGTTCGCACGTAGAGGAACGGGAGCTTACCTGGAGTCACCTTCTCGGAAGCTCTCATCGAAACCGCCACTTGACCGGCTTGTCGTCGACACGACCGTCGACCGCAACAACGCCAGGTTCTCCTTCGCGGTGTCATAGTGTCCCATCCCGCTATCCATTTCAACCGCAACCTCCGCGATCCCGCTGTCATCGCCCAAAGCACACACCGGTGCATGCATATCAGCATTGAACACCGACTCCGCCTCGCTCTTCGTCTCCTCCAGGATGACCCACAACGGCAAGCCGTGAACGTACATCTCCATCCCTGCGATGGGGGAGGACAGAACCTGCTTCCCCCACGTCCCGTTCCTACCGCAGCTGCCAGGACACATGCTGGGGGACCGGAGGAATCGAGTCTCGTCCGTCTCCTCTTTCAAAGGCTCCGGAGACGGCGAAGCAGAAGGGCCGGCGAATTGCATACCATCATTGTCGTCCGACGAGCCGTTGTCCAAGCCAAGACCTAGCCCGATCCCAGAGCGCGCGAGACCGCATCGATATCGAGCCTCCCGTCATCGCCAGACAGGTCAGAGAGATTCCAAGCTTCTTTACTTCCGTGACCCGGAGTCGTGCCAGAGTCGGGCAAGCCAGGGGGCGACTGAGGGAACCGAGGAGGAGTAAGGGCCGGGCTGGAGGCAGCAGAATCGAGCGTTAGCGGTAGCAAAAGCGCAAGCACTTCGCTTTCGCTTAGTCCAGTGGTCGGCAAACTGGGCGGTGTGCTTGGGAACCTTTGGTGAGCCGAGTCGGAGGTGGAATCGGATTCATCGCCTAAGGGACTGCTGTTGTTAACACTGTGAATAGTCCCCGAGATGTGTGGTGGTGCCTTATCGCAGTCGACGCTTGAATCGGAGTCTTCGGAACAGCCATTCCAGACGCGTGGGGAGACGATCCAGCTCTCCGGCCGGAGTAAAGGAGAATGGACAGGTTTTGGAACGGGTATGCTAGGCGCGATGGAGGGTGGACAACGACCGGAGAACCCAAGCGCGGAGAAACGAGAGAAACTGCGTCCGTTGACCGTACGGAGGAGCGGGTGGAAACCGCACGCTGCTTTCTGAGAAGGGCAAGGGACGATGCCGGCGGATTAGCTGCACGTCGAGCGCGGTGGCGTCGTGGACCAGGCGCGAGGAAAGGAACGGCTTGTGGTAATTGTAAGTGAAGTGCGACGCTGGAATTATTCGGGAAAGAATAACGTACATGAGTCTGCAGACGATGAGGATGTGTCTTCAACCTCGGACCGAGGGCGGACGAAATGGAGATATCATTGACGAGAAGGCGGGGTAGGCGGGAGCCTGGTTCGCTAGAAGACGGTTGTATGGTTTGGAGGAATGGAGGTAGCACAGGAGAGACAGGGAGGCTTGAGTAGCCAGATCGACGGCGCTCAAGGTGGGCGGGAGGAGGGAGTTGGATGGGGGAGTGAAGGATGGCGCAATCAGGAATGCCGAGGAAGTCAGCGGATGTCGGACTGCGACGAACGCTTCTATCTACGAGAAAGACTCGGTGATAGTGTGAACAGGCAGTGGTGCGAGAGTTGTTGGAGGAATAGAGAGTGCTGGAGTTGACAGTGCAAGACCTACATGAACTGGGAGGAAGTGCAGACTTTGCCGCAAGACGAGCGAGGTATTCTCTTCTGAGCGTTCTGTGAAGCCTGCAAGAGATGGTGACCTCCCAGTCCGGAGATCCCAGACAACCAACGAGGTAAGGATGGAGGGCTTGAGAGAGCCGACGAAACCACCGGGCAGAGTGAGAGGTGCGAGAGGCGGAGAGGGTAACTGAAGAACGGAGGGGAATAGCAGACGAGAGTCCGTGTTGGTGAATGGCTTGACTTCTGCGGAAGCGGAGGTAGGTGTACTTGATCGCAGCCAAGAGAGGGAAGGTGACGAGACCGAGGATGAGGCCGAGTGGCTGGAAGAAGGGAGCGACGGGGGTGTGGGGCAAGGAGGGTGGAGACCGGGGATGGACCGGGTGTGAGGACGCGATCGACGCGCAGAAAAGAGTGGCGAGGACGAGGACGAGCATCTCGACGGAGGTGTCGTCGCTGCTGGGTGGCAGAGGACGGTGGAGGGAGGAGAAAAGGCGGGGAACGCGCCCACCGCGCCTTTGGCGGGCTCGACGCGTGACGTCAGGACCACTGCTCCGCACGCCAGCGTCGACTCGTCACCCGACCACTGCTCTCTCCGAACCACGATAGGCGGCCGACCTCAACAAGACATCTGAGCATCACTGCGCTGGACGACCTGGACTACAATGCAGGCGTACATGGACTCTGGCTTGTCTCCACTTACCTCTTATGCGGACAGTCTCAGCATGGGCCTCCCCTCCGATGCCGACTCCTACTCCCTCAGCCAGCCCAGCACCAGTGCCCACTCTCTCGCGTTCACCGGCAGCTCCTGCACTATCTCCTCTTTCACAACACAGAATGGTGATCAGGATAGGGGCCGCACTCATGCCAGAACCATGCGTACCAAGGACATCCAGAAGTCTCCCCTTCCTCACCGCTTCAACCTCGTCCCCAAAGGTCAAGCTCGTCGTTCACGTCATCCCCCCTCTCCTTCAAACACCCCTAGGTCGCTTGCACGCACGAAATTCTCAGCCTACGACTCCCCTCTCACGGATACCGACAGCCTATATGCACCCAAGAGTCCCACTCCCAGCCTTCTCTCGTCTCCCAGTAGCCCTGTAAGTCGCCTAGTACGTAACTCTCGTCCCATGCTCACATCCACGTCTTGATTCCCAAGGAGCCTGGAAATCGTCGCTCTGTTCTCTGTTCTCGACCCACCAACACCTGCCACGGGGGGAGGACCCAGGACCCAGAATCCTTCTCTCCGTCCTTGACGCTTGTACACGATCCGTCCAACAAGTCTGCGTCCTTCTCTCCAGTGTCGAAGCCAACACACAAGCTTCGTGGCCTCGCCCTTCTAGAATCAGATCATTTTTCCAAAATGGAGGACTGTATGATTTCCGCTATCGTGCACGGCGAAGATGACGCCTGCGAGATGGGCGAGCCTTCTGAGCTCCCCGAGCAGGAGTTGGCTGAGGAAGCCGCCCTTCTCAGACAACACACCACCGCCATCCCGGCCCCGTCTCAGTTTATGCATTCACTCCCTTCTAGATCTGCCTCTCCGTTCTTTAACGCTTCCCAGAGTTCCAGCGAAAGCGTCCAGACTCTCAGCCGTCGTGCCACCCTCGATGGTAGCTCCGCCTCGTTCCCCCATACTCCACGCAAATTCGCGCTCCGCCGCCAGGCCGTCTATGCCGACGCCAACCTCAGCATCGGGCCCTTCCCAGACTCAGACTCGGACTCCTCATTCAAGCAGCATTCTTCAGCAAGCAAGATGTCGCGGGGCCACGCTCACACCGTCTCCGACTTCGCTCTACCTCCGTCTTCAGCCTGGTCTGCCTCCACATCTGTCAACTCTATCCGGTCCGACCTGGAAGAACCTGTGGCACCCCAGATTCGTTCGACGACACTCAACGACGCCGTGAGCTCGCGTACTCACGTCTTTCACTACTCTGTGCCGGCCATCGATCTCCAAAGCCTGCCGCTGGCCCCTGAGCGACTTATCGACGGCTTCTCCGGCAACCTAGACCTCCCTCTGTCGACCCTCGCCTGCGACGACGACTTTATGCCCCGCGAGCTCGCGCTGGGCGTCCTGACGAGCACTCCGCCCCCCGAGCCTCGCACCCGGTCGCGCTCTCGCCGCCGGTCGCGTTCTCGCGCCGCGCGTTCGTCAAAGCCCGCCCAGATCCTGCTCTCCACCGTTGACTCTACGGACAATCTACTCCGACTCTATCAGCGTGACTGGGCGCCGTGGGCGCCGTTGAGTGTCACCAAGAAGGCCGCGTTCAGACCCTCTCGCACCGCGCCGCGTGGCGGCCGCTCGCCTGTGGTCGAGCATTTAATGGAACAGCTGGACAAGGCGATTGCGGAATGGGGCTGGTTATCTCCCGCGGAGTGTGTGCGTTTATCTTAGGGTCGGTCATCATGACTCTTCAGCTACGTTCTTGAATGTATGTGCGTTGACCGCAATATAGCATTGTAGTTGTATGGATAGTACTAGCGTCAGACGATCGTGACCAGTCGCCAATCCCCTTGAAGCACGTCTGTCCATTCGAAGACCTCTTCCACGGGCTCGTCGACCTCCGAGACCGCACCAAACGAGACCGCGCCTGCACCCGCATCCATCACCATCTTAACAACCACGTTGTCGGCGCATTCTTCTACGTGGCCGACATGCAGGAGCATCTCGGGAGTGAGGGTTACTTGGTTAATCCCGAGGGCCTGCATACACATAAGACTTGGGTTCCGTTACAGCGAGCAGTGAAACGCACCCTCCAGGCGACAGTGACGCCAGCGACCAGTTGCTCCTTGCCGTTGATCCTCCTGAGTGAGTCCCAGTGTGTGGCGACCGCCGCGTACTCCGACGCTTGCGCATCCGAAGAGACTTTGGCCGCTTCGCGCGCCACGACTGCTTGTTCAATGACCATGGCTGCATCGTCGTCGTATGGTAGCCCGTTAGCGAACGACGGACCCTCCTCCTCTTCCCACACATCTTGCGCCTTCGGTTTCATCTTTTTCTTGTTCTTGCGTCTCAACGGCCACATCCCTTCCTCCACGTCGACGCTGGTAACGAACATATTCGACGGTATCTGCCCAAGCTCCTGCTTCTCAGACGGCGGGACTAGCCTCGGGACATGCGACTTCGTTTTTGATGACGGCGGAGGGCTCACAACTTGGAGTGTTGCCTCGACGACCATCGCGTCCGACTCCATAGTGGCATTTTGCAGAATTTCCATTTCCTCGGCCTCCAAAAAGTTGATCTTGGCCGGCACGCCCTTCGACAGCGCCGCCTTGAACCCCCGCCGCTTGTTCTTGTTTTGCAAGGACGCCATCATGAACAACGGGGCCTCGGCCGTCTGTCCATCGGTGCCGTTCGTCTGTTTTTTGCTCGACCCTTGCACGAAGAGCTCTTGTGCTTCAATGGGGGTAGCAGAGCTCGATGAACCAGCTACCGGCGGGGCACGTGGGCCGAGAGGGATGTCGTTCACACTCGCGGGCTCCACAGTGGACGCGATGCGCTCGACCATCTTCTTGCGCCGCCGCCGGATGTTTCGGCTGTGTGTGGAGGGCTTGCCGAACCCCGGAGGGACATGCGGTTGTTCGCAGGTTCTGGGCCGTCTTTGTAAATGCACGGAAAACGGGAAAGGCGTTTCGTTGCACTCACGATGTCGCGGCCTTCGGCTGCCCAGAGCCGGCCGCTTTCGTCTTCTTGGAAGCAGGCGTGGTTGGTCGTAGCGACTCCGAACTGTCACTTTCAGACGAAGAGTCTTCGGACGATGAGGAGCTGGAAGACGAGTCCTCGGAATCCGACGATTGTGAGGAGCTTTCTGAGTCGGAATCCAAGTCAGAGTCGGAGCTGTCCGAAGAAGACGATTTGGTGGAAGGAGACGGCGGGCGTAAAGCCTTCTGAGTGGTGGGTGCGGGTCTTCGCGTCGCATGGGACAGAGTTTCGACCTGGGTCTTGGTACGTTTACGGGCAGGCCCATCGGCTGTTGGGGCTCCCATCATGCATACGACGCTGAAAAGAATGGCGTTGCTCACCTTGAGATACGGCTTTGCGTTTGGGATGTGAATTCGCAAACGACTTCTTGATGCTACCATACGCAAGGTCTTCGATGAGAATCGGTGTAGATGGGGAGAGAGGAACGTACACTATAAGATCCCCATCTCGGACCACATCTATCTGGCTAGAGTCAAGTATCTCAAAGTCGTCGAGGAGAAGCACGAGTTCGTCCGGAAGAATGCCGGCATCTTGGAGAGGCTGGAGCTCGGCGCAGAGGGAGTTTTTGAGGTCGCGGACAGTGGAGAGGGCACTGGGGCTGTACCATGCCTTGAGAGGAGGAAGCGGCGCGAGAATCTCGAGTTTCACGCGCATTGGGCGGGCAGTGGACCCCGCGGCGCAGGGATGAGGCCTGAGGGCAGGACGGGGAGGCGGCGAAGACTCGCGTGCACAGCGCACGTGAGACGTCATTGCAGGCGTCTAATGACACGTCCGGTGCTAAACGCGTAGGCGCTCGCAGCCGACGTGTCTGCCCCGCCCACCGCCCGTTGCCTCTCTCCGCTCCCACCTCTCTGCTCTCTGCTCCATCCTCTCTGTACTCTAGCCCTCTGCACTCGCGTCCGCCACTCCGCCGGCCATCATGGCCAACTACAAATATGACGAGTCCGGCAACATGGCCGCATACTTCGTCCTCACCTTCCTCACCATCTTCCTTGTTCCCTACACTCTCGCAGCGTTCTCTGGAGGCAGTACGTCTCCGTTGCTTCTCGCGTATTCTTGCGTTTGCTCAACATGATACCCTTCTTAGAATCTCCCCAGTTGCCCGGATGCCAATGCCAACAATGTGTGGACCAGCGCAAGCGAATTCGCAAGTATGAGCGTGGCTCGCTATTGACTCCCAAGCTACGTCGGAGGTGAGCATATTTCTTCCCGACGTTAGTTGATTATGCAGACCGTTCTTCTTTCAGGACGGTGATCATTCTCGTTGGATGGTCAATTGCAGCATTCTGCGCATACCATGTCGCAACTACCGAGAGCAACAACAAGCTCTATGATCCCTTCGAGATCCTCGGCATCGGCGAGGTATGTCTTGCGATCATCTCGAAATGATTTGATGCCTATTCGTTTTGTGTCCGTAGAGTGCGACGGTCAAAGAAATCAAATCGCATTACAAGAAGCTCTCAAAGACATTGTACGTCGACTCTCCTCACGTCATCTCGTTCATTTTTAAGCTCGCCCCTGTCATCCAGCCATCCAGACAAAGTCAAGCTCGGAGTAAACCAGACTATGGAAATGGTAGAAGCGAAGTTTGTGGAGCTCACCAAAGCTTACAAGTCGTAAGTCATGCGCACTTCCCGCCTTCTGTAACGGCTGACTCATGTTGCAAACAAGATTAACCGACGAGACCATCCGGGAGAACTGGATTAAGTACAACAACCCAGATGGACGCCAGGAGGTTTCTATGGGTATTGCACTTCCCCCGTGGATTGTTGAGAGCAGCAACAACATCTGGGTACTGGGTGTATACGGCATCATATTCGGTGGCGCACTTCCGGCCATGGTGGTGAGTAACTTTGATGGCGGTATGTTATCCTCCTTCATCGAGCACGTTCTCTGTAGGGTCGCTGGTGGTTCGGCAACCGCGAAAAGACCAAGGATGGTGTCAACGCCCGCAGCGCCGCCGTCTTCTTCAAGAACCTGACTGAAGACTCCACCGTGGATGATGTGACGAGCTCGCTTGGCAAGTCTTTCGAGTGGGAGTTCTCGTCCAAGGCCAGCAAGGTGGATGCAGAACTCTTGCGGCTAGAGACACAGATCAAGGAGACAATGGGTACAAAGTGGGATGAACTTATCAAGTTGGCGGACGCCGCCTCGCAAAAGTCGCAGAACCGAAGAAGGGCACTCATCCTCTTGTACACCCACCTCTTGCGCCTGCCCGTCATCAACACCACGTTGCAGACCGGTACGTTGAGACATCGGTTCTCAGGAGAACTAGTTGTTGATCGCTCGTTTCTGCAGAGCAAGCAGACCTCCTTCTACACACACCCGTTCTCCTGAACTCGATGCTCAACATCACAATGTCAAGGAATTGGCTCCTCCCCACCATCGCTGCAATGCGCCTACACGCCTACCTCACCCAAGCTCTCCTCCCCAGCCAGTCGTCCTCCAAGGCCGCCCAAATCCCCGGTATCTCCCCGTCAGACGCCTCCGGGCTCCCCGATTTCTCCGCCGCTGTCGCCTCGCTCTCCAAGTCAGACTCGGCCTCGCTCCCCGACGCCCAGAAGGCGCTCGCCCGCCTCGGCCAGACTGACATTGTCGACGCCTCCTTCAAGGTCATCGGCGAGCGCTTCGTCACCCCGAGCTCGTTTGTCAACCTCGTCGTCAAGCTCCGCGTCACGCCGTTCGACAAGGACGGTCGGCCCGTCGCGGTCCCGAAGTCGGACAAGGACACCGAGAAGCGCGACAGCGAGTTCTTGGTCGGCAAGAAGGACGCCGAGGATCTGCCTGAGGGTCACCCGGAGGGCGCCTGGGCGCACGCGCCGTACTGGCCAGCCGTGAGCATCTGTCCCATCACCTTTGCTTGCTGGGTTCGCTGACCTGTCCCCAGAACCGGAAGCCGTCGTGGTGGGTCGTCCTCGCGGACGTCAAGTCGAACAAGGTCGTCGTGCCGCCGATGAAGATCCAGGATGTGCCCGTCGCGGATGCCGCGCGCGGGGTCGACTACCGCGCATACAAGATGCAGTTCCAGGCGCCGCAGAACGTCGGGCTCTTCACCTGGAAGGTCTTCGTGCTCAGCGACACCTTCGTCGGCGACGAGGCCGTGCAGGAAATCACCCTGAAGATCGACGACCCGTCCGTGCTCGCCACGGACGAGACGAACGCGGACGACGATATCTCGGACCCCGAAGAGGACTCGCTCGCCGGACAGATGGCGCTCATGCGCGGGGGCTCTGTCAAGAAAATCTCTGAGGAGAGCGATGACGAGAGCAGCACGGACGAGGAGGAGGAGCAGAAGGAGGCAGACGACAGCAGTAGCGACAGCGATTAATTGAATTCACCTTGGGGAGGGACGTTGTTGGAATTAAGTTATTGTCGTCTTCCACTTCGCTCGTTGGTGTGCCAATCAATTCACTGTGTGGATTATATCCGCCGTGCTTCCATCTGTTTGTAGGCATATGGTGGGATTGCTTTGTGTTGCGATGCACCTTCCCACCATATCCCGATATTTCTCAAAGCACTACAGCATCGAAGCAATTTTTGTGTAGTGGACGCCACCACTTTTATTAGATATCTCCAGGTGAATCTTGTCTAAATTTGTTTGCAATCCAGAGACAGCTATGATACATGTATGTCGTGACTCCATATGGCTCACGTCGATTTCAGCGAGCTGTTGCTCATGATCTGCGAGAACATCTGGAGCGCCGCCTCTCCAACACTCAGCGACCCGTGAGTATACGCAGGGACCTCGTGGCCACTGTCCGTCGCATCCGCCGTCAGCCCTACACGTTCCACGCACAGAAGGCAGGAAAGGTGCGACTCACGCTCCAAAGATGCGCACGTACGAGAACGTGCCCGCGTTCTTGAAGACCCCGGTCGACTGGCCCTTGACGGTGTAGTTCGCGAACTCCTGCTGCGCGTACTCGTCCGTGAACTGCGTCTGGAGCGCGTCGACCATCGCCTCGACGCCGTGGAAGTTGAGGATGAAGTCCTGCCGGCCGTCCGCGCGTCAGCTCCGACACCCCCCAATCCCGGCTGCGCAGCGCAACCGAACCGAACCGAGCCACGCACCGCGTCGCCGTCGTACACGATCGTGCGCACCCCGGCGTCGATCACGGTCTCGAGGTACGGCCGCGAGTTGTGCATCCAGTCGCCCGTGTCCGCGAAGTTGGAGTACACGTCGTCGCTCGTCTCCTGCCACGTCGACTCGGCCCCGATCTTCTTCATCAGCGCCGCGGACTGGAGGTAGTCCGTGATGTCGGGCGGGTACGGGTCCGGGTTCTTGGTGAGGACGTAGTAGACGTCGTAGTTGCCCGCGAGCGGAGAGAGGATATCGTTGTTGCAGAAGCTCTGCGCGTTCGAGCACGTCGTCTCAGACCCGGTGTTGTAGCAGGACGTGATCTGGTCGCGGCAGCCGCCGGAGCGCGTCCAGGACTTGTTCGCGCTCGAGATAGTGGAGGACGAGACGAGGGCGTGGTAGCTGTATCAGGATGTTAGCTGTACGAACGGTTGGCACGAGGAGGTATCGCATACGGGTTGGAGGCAGCGTAAGAGATGTAACCAGGGTACTGGTTGAGTGGGTCCTAAGCGAGGAATGAGTTAGCCTAGGCATTGGCAGTGCGAAAAACACGCATACAGTCAGACCATCACCGACACCGAGGAACTTGAGGTTAATGGGGACACCAGAGACGGTGCCGTTCGCAATGGCCTTATTCTGCGAAAGGAAGTATGCCGCGAAGGTGGGACCGTAGTGGCCGCCGTACGACTCGGTCCAAATCGCGAAGTCGTTCTTCTGATACTTGGAGAACCGGGAGTCGGCAAAGAAGATCTGGAGGAACTTCCACACGTCCGACGCAGCTTCTTCCGACGTGCCGACAGTTGTGGTCCCGTGCGAGAAGCCGACGCCGACCGGTTGGTCGATGTAAAGCCTGCGGAAATCCGTCAGCGCCGAGCACCGCAAAGATGTACCAACGACAAGGCGAACTCACATGTTCGACACCTCATTCCACGAATTAGGGTTGAGCGAAACGTCGGCGCTGTCATTGTTGATCCTGCAAGGGCCATTCTCCTGAAAGAGACCGATCATGCTAGAACTTCCCGGCTGAACATACGACGTGCATGAGTTTAGTCGAGGGGCGATATGTCCGTTCTAATCGGAACTTACCCCGCCGTTGAGCCAAATGGAAAGTGGCGCGGTTTCGGGGTTACTGCGAGACTCGAAGAACCAGAACCTAGCAATGTCGCAAAGTTATATATCGGGTAAACCATAAAGAGTACAAAGTGGTACGCACCAAATGCTCTCTTTCGAAGTGAGGTCGCCGTAACCAGATGCCTGGTACACACCCTTGGTGGTTTCGCAGACTCCGCTGTTCTCGACAACCCGAAGTTTGCCGGGGGTGGTCGCAAGGGGCGTGACGTCGGCGAGTATGGCATCGACGGCGTTCAGCGGGCGCACCCCACCATACGCACCGTTGACGAGCGGGATTTGTCCACCGAGTACGGTGGCCGCGGGTAAAGCCGCGAGGAGGGCCACAAGGGCAGAGAGCCGGAAGGGCATGGCAGGCGCGAGTGCGTCTCTATCGCGGTGTGCGAGTCCGAGCGAGCGATAGAAAGTGGAGAAGGTGGGGTGGACGGGGCGCACCTCTTATGTACCCGTACGCGATACCTGAAAGAAGACTCGATGGAGATGCCCTGCGCGGCTCCGGATACGGGTTCCGAGTGTTCGGAGCAGAGTGGTGATACGGCATAGGCGATGCACGCGCCCGGACGGACTCCCGGTGAAGCTGCCAGTCTATGTGCGCAGGCATGGATGGTAGAGGCGAGGCGCCGGGGACCATATGCTGCCCAGGGTTCTTGCCGCCGCCCAAATGGTCCACGAACACCGTCGTCGGCCACCTTGTGGGCCCGCCATGCGTTGATCAGCAATCGGCGACGCGCCCACGATGCACTCACCTTCGTTTAGCCGCGGGTTGCGCTCCTCGTCACTTGTGCCCGCGCTGTAAAAATAGACTCTCACTTGCGGTCGGACGGTCGATGACCATCTGATGGGTGACCTCGTGGGGACAAGATGATACGGACAGGCTGTTATATCTCCAGTTGGTGAACGTATACGTTACCTGCCTTGTATTTCACTGCAAGGATCCTAGAGCACGAAGTTGAAATCGGTCACGATCGGGTGTTCTAACTTCTGGCGCGAATCGAACAAATTCTGAGCCCCGAGTCTACGAGTTCGCGATAGGACGAGCGCGCCGAGTCAGACTGCACTCGCCGCTCTCCACACTGCGCATGCCGGCAGGTGACGGTTTCTTCTGCCAGAAAGGAAACCTTGCAAGGCGTAGGCATAAATACCCGTCAAGAACCAGTGGGACGGGATGCAAGATTGATGCCATAGTAGCCGTGAGGCCTTCAAAAGTGCATCCTATGTAGCTCGTTTGAAATCACAGTATGTCGACCGAGGCGCGCACTCACATGGGCTCCGGCACCCTCTCCCACACCGATGATACTTGGCCGATGTCCATCATCTGTGGGGAGTGTATCCATGGACCGGATGTGGGCACATCCCGTACGGGTCTCTTTCTCGCAGTGGAGCAGTGCACTTGAAATATCAACGCGGTGAGCGAGCGGCAGTACCACATCCCCACCCGCTCACGCAAGCATTATCCACGTCGGAACGCGCATCTATTGGAACCACTCGATATCACCCGTGCCGCGACGCCCCTCCGCTCTACGAACACCAGCGACATGTCAGCAAACGCCCTATGCGCGCGTAAGAGAATGCGACGCACCTGGACGAGATCGACCTCCCACTCCTGCAACTCGCGCTTCCAGAACCGCGCGGGGGCCTGCCAAAACTCTTCGAACACCTGGCCGCCCGAGCTCTTGCTCTTCGCAGCAGATGAGGACGCGCTGCTGGTGCTGCCGCCCTGGAACTTCTTGACGAACTCCGAGAACTTCTGCTGAAGCTCAGGCGGCGCAAATGGGTGCGCGTGCTGAGGCTCGGGGTCTGCGTGATCGGGTGGGAGGGTGTAGCTGACAGTCAGCGCAGCGCAGGAGAACGATTGGTGGAGGGGAGCGCACGCGAGGGCCACTGACGCTTCCCCAGGAAGCGGATCATGGGCTTGTGGACATTCGCCAGACGGAGGGAGGGGTGCATCGTCGCGGTAGGCGGAGAGAGGTGCGGGCTGCCCACCGCGCTGCTCCGCCACTTTGACCGTGACGTCTGCGCGGCTCGGGCGTTCGGCCGACCCCGGCGGCCCGCAACGTCCGTGCCAGGTCTCCAAGCACGCCTCCCCGTCCACGGATGTGCATGCAGATGGGCCATTAGACAAGTACAAGTGCGTTTACATCAATCCAAGCCGCATCCCTAGAATTCATCCATCGCCTCCTCGTCAGCTGCGTCCAGCGGGGGCCACAGTGCATCTATCTCCTCGGGCTGTCCTTCCTCCTCGACTTCTTCGGTCGCCATCCTCCCCGTGGGTACCTTTCCCCGCTTCACTCCCGCTGCCTTGAGCTGCCCCACCGCTGTCCAGAACATGCCCTCTGCATGCTGTGTTGCTGAATCGGCGATGCTGGCAAGATCTTGTGTGCATGGAGGAGTGAGTACGACCCCGGTAAGTTCTGTGGAGCTGCTGGGTGTATCGTTGACTGCATGTTGATAATAGAACACAGTGAAAAGCGGGACAGCCGCGCTTCCGTCCGCCGATGGTGGTGCGGTGAGACTGAGCGTAGCATCAAGATATGGCTTGATAAGCTCTTCCGCGGACGACGTAAATGCTGATGATGAGGAGAGCGGGAGCGAAATGTTGACAATCCCTGAGAGTGTACTCAGAATCTAAAATTCTGGGAATGCGGCTGGCGTAAACTCACATTTCCCTCGAGGCGCAGACATACTACCCTCTCCGGTAACAATAGCATGTGCTGCCGACGTCGAGGAGCCCCCGTCCAGAGACCCAGGGGGGAAGACCAACAGGGCTGTATCCACTTCGTAGTCTGGTGGAGCCCTGGCAGGTGACTCCTCACCTTCCTCCGCATCGTCTCCGGCATCCGGTGCGGAAGGTTCCTCAGAAGCATCCATGGGCGTGAATATCAGCGGCTTGTCGACTACCGCGATGCAGCGCGCAATGACAGATTCCGACGAAGGACTTGAACCGGCTGAACTGTGCAATGACTCTGGGAGGTAGTCTGGGGATGATACGAGGACCTTGGATATGACCAGTTCATCGAGGTCCTCTAGCCGTACGCTGTACCCCGGATATGCGGTTTCATTCGGGTCTGCATTGTCGGAGGGTGGAAGCTGGGAGATAGAGACAATGCGCCGTCCAAGGATGTAGGTGCCGCCCTTGACGGCGGCGGTGCGACAGAAGCCCTGTGCGGTTTCCCCCAAGCCACCGTAGTGGCCGACCAGGAAGGGAGACGCGCCATATCGCCCAGCAGACCGGAGATACTGGCGAATTCGCAGCAGTGCGGGGAGGGTGGGATCTGTGATGCAACATAGATACGATGAGGAAGAAGCATCGGGCAGGCACCGCGATAACATACCTTGACACGACATACAGAAAGCGAGTGCATACACAATAGCGGTAGCCGCCTTGTCGTTCAGAGAGAAGGCCTCACGTAGGAAGTCGGTGAACGGGGTCTGTTCCTTGCCCTCGAGCTCCTTATTTCCTTCAAACTCCCCGGCCGCGAACATGAGGAAGCGCATGAGGCGGCGCTTGTCGACGAGGGAGAGGACCTTGCTCTTGAACACGTCCTCCTTGCTCCCGGGCACGCTCTGGACATAGCCCGGGCGATCGTAGACGGCGACCTTCTCGAGGAGCTTGAAGCTGCCGTAGCGAGAGACGCCGGACGCGATAAGAGAGTCGATGTGGGGACCGACAGAGGGAACGATCGACGGCGCGAGGGAGATGGAGTACTGTCGTGACTGAGGTGGGATGGACGGAGAATGGGCGATGGACGAGTAACGCGCACGCTGACGGGCGAAGTACGAGAACGAGGGATCGGCGGAGGCGTCGTGTTCTCGACTTCGCAGAGTGGCCCACTCTACGAGCTCGTCGAGGGTGAGTGAGGCTTGGTCGCCGCCGTAATAGGCATTTGTGTCAATGTGGGCGACCCTGTAGCCGACCTTGGAAAGCGCACTGGTTGGAGCCTTGAGCGGAGGGTCGGAGGAGGGACGCACGGTGCTCACGCAGCTGCAATCGACTCGGAAAGCCCGGTTCCAAGCACTATCGCGTCAAATTCCATGGTTTAGTGGGAGCGAGTGTGGTTAACGTTGAGCACTGCAGCCGCAGCGTCGAGCAAAGGCCCTCAGCGATCCCAGCCAGGATCGCGAGGCGGAGGCGGCACGGCAGCCGGGGCCGGGCGGGCGGCAGCTACCCACAGAGGCGCCCGGCGCTTCCCAAAATTTGGCGGATTTTGGGGTCGGCGTCTCTCCTCGCTCTTGCCCTCCGCCATCCCGTCGCCCATCCCCCTCCCTCCTACACTCCCACAATGGCCAAGGCTGCTGACAAGAAGGCCGATAAAAAGGCCGCAAAGGCCACTTCCGTCAAGAAGGCGGCCTCCTCTCCCGCGAAGGCTATCACGAAGACTCCCATGTCCTCCAAGGAGATCCTCGCCAAAGCCTCTAAGGAGGTTCGCTTCTACTTCCATGCGCATTTCACGCACACCGTGCTCACGCTACGGCGGTGTTTTAGGCAAAGGCGAAGACGGCGGTAAAGGCGAAGAAGGCTGAAAGTAGCAGCGACGAGTCGTCCGACTCTGAGGAGGAAAAGCCTAAGACCAAGGCCAACGGCACTGTACGTCCTGCCGTCTATGTCTGTGCAGGCTTTTATCTCACAGGTGTTCTCTTTTCTAGGTTAAGGCTGCAGCCAAAGCGAAGGAGCCAAGCTCAGACTCGGATTCGGATTCGGATAGTGATGCCCCTGCCACCAACGGCAAAGTACGCTCACATATTCTCTGCCTATCGTTATGTCCTCATTATCCTACGTTCAGGCCGCGGCTGCCAAGGCGAAGGAGAGTTCTTCAGAAGAGAGCGGTGACGACTCGGAGTCCGAGGAGAAGTCCAAGGCTGCTCAGGTGAAGGCAACCCCCAAGAAGACCAAAGGGTCTTCAGACGAGTCGTCCGAGAGCTCATCGGAGGACGAGGCCCCCGCGAAGGTCGCTGCTGCGAAAAAGGTCGCCCCCACGAAACAGGCCGCCCCCGCGAAGAAGGCTGCCCCGGCGAAGGCTACTCCTGTAAAACCCACCCCCGCGAAAGCCGCCCCCGCGAAAAAGGCCGAGTCGAGTGACAACAGCGACTCCGACAGTTCTTCAGAAGACGAAGGGGCTCCCCCACCGAAAAAGGCCCCTGCGGCAAAGGCTGCGAAGAAGGCAGAGTCTGCGTCCGACTCGGACTCGGACTCTGAAGAGGATTCCGATGAGGAAGATGCTGATGGCGACGTGAAGATGGGCGATGCTACTGCCGCCCCGGCCAAGGGTGAGTGTTGTCCTCTCAATGTTACGCCCCATCCTAACGCTTGTTCCAGGCAAGCGCAAAGCCGAGGACGACTCCGCCGCACCCGCGAAAAAGGCCAAGGTGGCCAACGGCAATGCGGCCGAGTCCACTGACGAAATCAAGACGGTTTTCGTCGGTCGGCTCTCCTGGAACGTCGACAACGAGTGGCTCGCGTCCGAGTTCGCTGAGTGCGGCGAGATCGTCTCCGCCCGCGTCCAGATGGACCGTAACACCAGCCGCTCGCGCGGCTTCGGCTACGTCGAGTTCACCACCGCGGATGCCGTCGAGGCCGCGCTCAAGCTCTCGGGCAAGGAGATCGACGGCCGGCCGATCAACGTCGACAAGTCCGAGCAGAAGGACAAGTCCACTGTGCGCGAGAGCCGCGCGCAGAAGTACGGCGACACCCCCAGCGAGCCCTCTGCCGTCCTCTTCGTCGGCAACCTCTCCTGGGACACGACCGAGGACGCCGTCTGGGAGACTTTCGGCGAGTACGGCGACGTCAAGAGCGTCCGGCTCCCCACGGACCGCGAGACCGGTAAGCCGAAGGGCTTCGGCTACGTCGAGTTCACGGACATCGAGGCCTCGAAGAAGGCGTACGAGGGCCTTGCGGGCACCGAGATCGGCGGCCGTGCCATTCGTCTGGACTACTCGCAGCCGAGAGACGATAACGCTGGTGGCCGGGGCGGCTTTGGTGGCCGTGGCGGGCGAGGTGGCTTCGGCGACCGCGGCGGGCGAGGCGGCTTCGGCGACCGCGGCGGTCGCGGCGGGGGTCGTGGTCGTGGATTTGGTGGTGACCGCGGTGGTCGTGGTGGTGGCCGTGGTGGTTACGGCGGTGACCGTGGCGGTTACGGAGGTGACCGTGGAGGACGCGGTGGTCGGGGTGGCCGTGGGGGCGGCCGTGGTGGTAGTGCTCGCACAGGTGCCATCGGGGAACCACAGGGCAAGAAGATGACCTTCGACTAAGGTATTTTCATCGGTTATCGCATATTTGTGTTGCTCCCGCATGCTCTCGCTCTTCCACGTTGCTTATCTTGACATGGAAACCCCTTATGCATCACTCTCGCTGCTTGTGCTCTCTCCAGGTATCTATTAAACGGGTACACCAAAATCGTATAGCTGTTCCCAACATGGCGCACCCTTGACGAGCTCGTGAGATTTCATTACGAGTCGCATCACGCTTGTTGAGCGACGTTGAGCTTCCGCATGTATTAGTAGATCGAAAGGTCGTGCTTGAGCTGACAACGATAGCTATGCAATATCTATGATACGACAAATCCTCATACAATTCGCAATGCTGCTTCGGACAACAATCTTCGTGGAAGGCTCGGGAGATACGAGAGCGGGTCTGGACATGTTGAGCACATAAGCACCTATGGGGCAAAAGCTGCGACAAGACGTACGTTGAAGTGCTTGTCATTGCGGCAGGGTTGCCCATGATTATGCCCTCGGAGGCACCAGCGATGGCGTCGGTCTTGCCGAACGCGGACGCATCGAAGAAATGGTCTGTCGTAGCAAACTGTCCTTCATCTCGGCGACACCAAATCGAGTGATACCAAAACTTCGAACTCGGTATTTTGACGGCATCCTGTTCGTTAAATGGACTGCATTGAATCTTTTTGCTGAATGTGACATAAAACGCCGTCATGCACCATATTTCAGGACAGCATATACATGACTTCAGTGGGAGTTTTATGCGAACCTGGCACCTTCATGATGTCTAACGTCTCCGAGCGTCCCGAGACCGTAAAGAGCCCACAACCTGAGACACGTTCGTCCTTCTGCTCCCGTAAATCTCCGGATTCCGTGAAGTGAAGGCGAAACGAGGCGATCTGAGCGACGAGAATCGAGGGCTTCTTGAAGGGTCCGCCAAACATTCGCAGCCCACGTGATCAAGATAGCCCCTAACCCTGAGGTATGGGCAAATCTCGATCTGTGCTACGCGCGTCGCAGTGGCTTGCGCGTCCTGCACCCTGAGCCGCGTCGCAATCCCTTCCTCTTCCTCCATCCGCCATGTCTAGGACTTCTTACGACCGGTATGTCATCTGAACACTGCGTCCCACGTGCGAGCTCACCCCTCGTCTTTCCAGATACCTCACCGTCTTCTCACCTGAAGGTCGGTTGTACCAAGTAGGTCCGTGTACCCGACCAGCTCTGGACAGTGCTCTGGATCTCACTTGGCCATACAGAATACGCGTTCAAGGCCATCTCTGGGTCAGGACACACTGCCATCTCTGTGCGTGGCAAGGATACCGCTGTCGTGATTACGCAGAAGAAAATTCCTGTACGTCTTCTATCCTTGGTGGCACTAGTGCATTCCTCATCCCATTACGCGAACCGCTAGGACAAGCTGCTCGATCCGTCCACCGTTACGCATCTCTTCAGCATCACCCCCAGCATTGGTTGTGTCATGACCGGTCTCATTGGTACGCGATCGCCATCGGTTGTCCTCCCCGCGCTCACGCCCCCGCTCGAGCTCAGCCGACGCGCGAGCTCAGGTGATGCGCGCACGTTCTGAAGCAGCCGACTTTCGCTACAAGTACGGCTACGAGATTACCCCGGACGCACTCGCGAGGCGCATGGCAAACATCAACCAAGTCTACACCCAGCGCGCCGCCATGCGGCCTCTCGGTATTGGTGCGCTCTCTTCCCTCCTTACGCCGCTATTGGGACCTCACCCCGGCCTCCAGCCATGATCCTCATCGGTTCCGACCCTGAGTTCGGCCCTCAGTGTTTCAAGCTCGATCCCGCCGGCTACTTTGTCGGCTTCCATGCCACGGCCGCGGGCCAGAAGCAGCAGGAGGCCATGAACCACCTTGAGAAGAAGTGGAAGAAGCTGGACTCGGGCAGAGGTGCTGACGACGCGGTGCGCGCGGGTAAGACGCTGTCTCGCGCTGAGGTCATCGAGGTACGTTCTCAGCCTCCGCTTCATCCCTGTGTACCCTCTCCCGTCACAAACGTCGTCCTAACCGCGTGTTCTGTAGATGGCGATCGAGGCGATCTCGACCGTACATGCGACTGATTTCAAGCCGGACGAGGTCGAGATCGGGATTGTCTCGGACTGTGACGAAGAGGACGCGAAGACGCGGGGCCAGTGGCGCGTAATGGACGTGGCGGAGATCGAGCGGCATCTGCTCGCGTACGCAGAGAAAGACTGAACGTGTGTATTCTACGGACTTGGGTGTGTTCAGGGCGGCAGCCCGCAATGTACTTCTGGATTGCTCTTCACTTCAGCACAGAGCACGTGTCCAAGGAGGGAAAAATCAAGTGAGAACTATCGCGCTCGTCAGTTGCAACACTAGATACGTTCAGCACTCATCAAAGAAACAGCAAATACAACGAATGAACGGGAATACAGTGACTTCTGCATGTGCTAAGCTTCGGAGTTCAATCATACTGCGAGTCTTCCCGCCTCCCTAATCATCTACAATGCCTCGTCAAGTTCGCCCCCAAGTCTGCGTACCAACGCACTCACCATGCGAATGGGAACAGGCGGCCCATGGTAATCGGGGTTGTCCTTTGCGACCCACGTTTCTGCTACGACCTCAAACTCGAATCTTTCGTAGAACCCCGCTGCATCCGTGGTAGCTAGCCACACCGCATCTCCCTCTCGATCAGCCTGTCGGTGCGCTTCGTAAGCCTCAGTCGCCTCCAACAAGCCCCCCGCAAAGCCACTCACCATCTCGAGTACCGCTTCCAGCAGCGCCGTTGCGTATCCGTGTCCCTGCCACTCCGGCGCAGTTGCGAGCCCGGCGACGAGAAACATCTTCTCCGCCCTGTCCCCAATCGCTTCCTTCTGCAGCATCGTGACCGCGTCTCGGAGTTCATTCGCCCGCTGCCCTCGCACGAATGTCAGACCAGGAGTGCATGTCGTCGAACGTGCCCGTGCTGCCCACCCTTTTGTACTCCTTCGACGTCAGTGCGTCTGCTATGGGTCGCCATAGCTTCGCCAAGCGCGGCTTGGGAGGGAGCTCCCCCGGGCGCGAGCTGACCAGGGTGCCCTTCAGTGGGACGGAGAATCGGCCAAGTTGGGGGTCACGTACTAGAAGTGGAGCGAGGCGCGCCCGTGTCCAACTGCGCGTGCCCGCTTCGCTCGCACAGCGTCGGCGAAAGCAAAGAACGACGTAACTCTGTCGCGGAGCTCCCGGGTCCGTTTGTAGTCGCGGTCCTGGGGGCGAGAGCATAAGCCTCGAGTTTGGCGAAGTTCACAGTCGGGAGGGAACCCACCGCGAGATAACGTTGCTCGGGGGTGCTCTGGAACGCCCTGTAGCGTCCGTCTGCGGCTCTCCAGAGATCAGCTGCCACGGGAAGAAGAGCTACAGAGTTACTTATTGACCATGCTTCTAGAAGAAGGTGGATAACTTACAGTACCGCAGGGGCTCGACTTTTATCTTGGTTAAGAAGTTGTCGCCTGAGAGAAGCGGTACTTTCTCGTTTGCGCCGAAGCATAGTTGGTTGGCATCCTGGAACTATGAGCTCCTCGGCAATGACGCGTTCGCTTCCTTCACGGCTAGTACGCACCAGTGCGCACGCCCGCGAGCGAACGAGCAGATGGGACATGCTTGTGCAGTGGGTGTACTCTACGACTGGCGCCGCGCCGACTTCACCGTCAGGCGAGGGAGCCCTCCAGCGCCTCTTGAATTCCGTTTCAACCTTTGACCAACTTCCCGTCGACGCGGACACACCAAACCTCAAGGCCTCAAGCTTGTCAAGGCCTATGGTCCGTAGGCCAAACTCTTGATGTGGGAAACCACGCATCCCCAGATCTTGGCGGACGATCGCGCCTAATATCGGGCTCCAGTCGACTAGGCCGGTATGAGGTACTCGCGCCTTGGGGGACACGACTCATCTCGTACACGTCCGCGCCTTCGCCTTCGCTCCTCCGCCCGCACGACTCCCAGAGCCGTAAATGAAGGGGTCATGTTGACGGTCTGTCTTTCCTCCCATCCCTTCGAAAGCGGGACGTGCAAGGTGTGCTGGGCAACGATCACCTTTCCACCCCCCAGTGCTGCTCACAGGTGCTGCCCATAGGGGTCCGTGGTAGCGATCGAGCCTCGGATTGTCTTTCACTAGATCCACTCTCCTAGCTTGACGATCGTCCTACATGAAATCACCAAGCCGGAGTGCGTCCCCCGGAATTTCTCCTCACGGTATTAGCCCTGGACACCAGCTCGCCCTCCTCTTCTTCCGGTCCTCCCATCTTCATTCATCCCGCATCCCTCGGTCTCTACTATGTTGACAACAACCGCGCCCACGCTCAACGTGCCGAGGGAGTACGTGTCATCCGCTCACTGGTTTTCAAAGCTAACTTGTTGTGCACCATGCCAGTTTTGGGCCTTACTTCTTCTCTGTCGCGGCGGATCTCTTCTTGTACGGCGTCCTCATCACCCAGACACTTCACTACTTCACCCATTACCCGAAGTAAGCTACCCGCACTTTCACCCTCTGCTCCGTCTTACTGACTTCCCCTCCTCCCGGGAGTGACCGCACCTGGATGAAGGCCTTCGTAAGTCAAACCGCCGGCGTCGGTCTAACGCCCTGGCTTTGCATACCTATCATACTCCTAGGTCGTCGTCGTGGTCTTCGCGGATACGCTGAACTCTATCTTTGACCTTCACTCGCTTTACATAACTTTGATTGTGAACTTCGGTGAATTGTCATTGATCAATAGTCACGTAAGCTGCGCTGACCCGCGGCTCCTCCTCAGGAAACTTAGACGGGCTTCTCATGACACATTGGGGCAAGTCGCGACGCAGTCGTCGGCAGGCCCCAGACTGATTCCACCCGCCCTAGATTTCCACTCAGACCCTATCTTCACAGCTTGCATCGCCTCGCTCGTTCAATTCTTCTTCGGCTGGCGTGTGCTTGTCCTCACGAAGAATGTCTTCCTCGTGAGCATCATCGGCCTTCTCTCCTTCGTGCAGCTGAGTGCGTTCCTGGGCGGAGTGTGTGTTTCTCTGCACCGCTGACAACTAGCGCGAAGTGGGCGGCATTGGCACGGCGATCGCCTTCGTCCAAATCCCTTACATCCCCGACTTCATCAAGTTCCGCTCCATTGTCATCGTTTGGCTCGTCAGCGCTGCGATCTGTGATATCCTGATCACGGGCACCCTCGTTTACCACCTCGTAAGGGTCTTCGTCGTCAAAGTCAACCTCCCACTTGACACTGACACGGGTGACTGACAGAGGAGACGGAAGACCGGCATGAAGTACACCGACTCCGCCATCAACAAGATCACCGCCCGTACGCCCATCCCGACCTCCTTCCCCACGCCCCACGCTCACCAGGCTCGCGACTGTCCCAGTGACTATCGAAACCGGGCTGCTCACGTCCATATGGGCCATGGCCGACATGATCTGCTACCTCGTCGGTCAGTCGGTGCACCTCTTCTTCCAGTTCCACCTCTCCAAGCTCTACTCCGTCTCCTTCCTCGTCTCGCTCAACTCCCGCGAGCTCTTCACCGCCGGCGAGCTCCTCGACGGCCCGCACTCCTCCAACCACAGCAGCAGCCGCGCGCAGTCCGCGAGCGTGAGCCGCGTGAACGTCTTCCGGACCTCTATCCACGTGCGTGCCCTCCCCCGCACGCACCGCCCTTTCCCTCCCTAGCACGCAGGTCCCCACGGCCGCAGCTAACCCGCCTCTCCTCCCGCAGCCGGCCCAGCAGATCTTGATCGACGTCGCGGCGCACGAGATGGTGCACGTCGACGGCTGCAAGCCCGGGACCTACCTCGCCGGTCCCGACGGTCCCTGCCCGGAGAAGGCAGTGTACGTGCACGTGGTGACGCCCTCCCCTGGGTGCGCGCCGCGAGGCGCCGTGCGCTCGAGCGACATCGCGGACTGGTAGAGATGTCATTTTGATTTCGGGCCGACCGCTGAGTATGGCGCGCCCAGGTCGGCGCGCCCGCGCGGGGGGCTCCTGTCTGTATCATTACGGGTCATCTAAGTAGAAGTATTAATTAAAAAGCCATGTCAGCGAACGGGGGCACAGGAACCTTGGAGAACTCGACAATGAGCGTCGTCTGGGTCTCTGCGCGCGTGTCGCTCAAGGCTCTACCATTCCTGTCGAGTGGTACGCGGAAGAAGTGGCCCAGAACAACGGCGAGGAGCAGCTGGAGGAAGTATGGGCGACTCCGCTGAGAGGAAAGCCGAGTGCGCCTTCCACATTAGTACTGCCAAGTTCGTCGACCCATCACTAGCCCGTCGATCCCGAACATCAACGCATCCCACCCGTTCAAGACGTCAATATGTCAGCACATCGCGACGTCTCCCCGGGGCCTGTCGGCAAACACACGGGAGCTAGCTAAGCACACTGGCATGCACGGACGAAGGAGAAACACATCTCTCAATAACCACCAACGCCGTAAGTATTTGCGTCATGATGGACTGTAAACTGCATCATTCTGTACCACTCTGGGCCCTCACGGCTTGCAATTCTGCGCGGGGGCGATGCCCCACGACTTGAGGAGCGCCGTGCCGCCGTATGCGAACGCAGGGAAGGTGCCCGAGCCGGCGGGGAGCGCCGCCGCGGTCGCCGGCACGCACCGCGCCGTGAACTGGGCCAGAAGGTCGACGGGGAGCACCATCTGGCTGGCGAACCCGGCTGCAAGTGCACGATCGGCGTCAGCAAGGGTGCTCGAGCCGGTGCACCACAACGAGCGCACGCGCATTTGAGGCCGGGGGGCGAGAGGCGGGCGACGTTGTTGGCGGTGACGTCGGGGGCGACCTCCTTGAGGTCCTGTGCGCGCGAGGCCTCTTTCACGCCCTTGCCAACGAGGGTCGAGGGGAGGGACACCTTGCGGGTCCCCCGGGTGCGCCAGCCCGACGAGGTCTTAGCGAAGATCGCGCAGAGCACGGCCAACGTGCCCTTGTTCTGCCTCGCGTCGCTGTTCGCGAACGCGATGGCGCTGTGTACGTTCTCGTCAGCAGCCGTATGCGCAGACGACCCCGGTGACACTCACGTGGCCTTGTCGTCGGACACGTACACCCCACGTCCGTTCGCGGCGGTGGCGCCACCGTTTGAGGAGAAATTGGCGAGGTCCAAGGAGCCGGAGGCCTCGGCCGGCGTCACGAGCCTGCCCTATGAGGTCCGGAGCGCCGCAGTGTCGCTGTTCGTGCCGTGCCAGCCAACGGACTCCTGGCCGGAGGCGCGCCTCTTCAAGTCTAGATCGGAGAAAAGTTGCTCCCGCTTGTATGTGCGCTTGAACTTGTTCGCCGTGCATGCGTTGGCCTTGGTGGGAGCCGCGGAAGTTTTGACAGGAGCGGCAGGAGCCTTCGTGGTCGTCTTCGCCGGAGCCTTCGCAGTGCGCACTCGTCTTGACCGGAGCCTTCGCACTCGTCTTGGCTGGAGCCTTCGCGGGGGGCCCTGCAGGTGCCTTGGTCTTAGCGAGAGCACGGCGCTCTAACTCGTCGACATCCTGGAACTGAGATGATCCCATCAGGCAGGTGGGGGCAGAAAGCGGCAGCAGCTCACATCGACTTCGTAGTCGCTGGTGTCGACGTCCTCGTCCGTGACCTCGGTAGTATCCTCGAGCCCGAAGGCGTCGGACTCGTGGTCAGTGTCATCGGTGCCAGAAACCTGGAACGAGTGGGCTGAGGGCTCGGTGTTGCACGCTCAAGCGACGGGATATAGCGTACCTCGACGCCAGTGAAAGCCGCAGGGACGGGAATGGCCCGGGCCGAGAAGGAAAAACCGAGAACGGCGAGGACGAGAACGCGGCCGATGGAAGGCATCGTGCGGTCGGGAGTCGTTAGATTGAACGAGTAGACGGGTGGGTTGACAAAAACACGGTGAGTATATTCGAGAGCAGAAAGCCGCACAGCTGCAGGATAGAAAATGTCAAGCCTGTGTTTCCAACAGTATGAAAAAAATGGGGAGCCACCAGCTAGAGAAATAGGAGGAGCTCGAAAGAGAAGCAAAAGGAGCTGGAGAATCAGCGTTGATCTTGCATGCCCGTATGTATGCGTACGGGGGAGGTACGGTGAGCGGTGCAGCCTCCACGGCTCTCACAGTGGATGGAGTGTGATATGCTGTCAGTTGCGACCTCATCGCAGGCTCTGAGACTCGCAAATCTTCCTACGGTGCGAGCAAGAACGAGGAGTGTTGGCAGCGGGGTCCCAGGCCTTGTGGTGACTGTACAGTTTGACGAGATGGATGATTCGAACCCATGACCCAAGGACGCCGAAAGAGGGACTCTCCGCACGGACTCAGTGTACATTAGAACGGTGCAAGGAGAGGGGAAAGTCGGATCATTAGAAGCACTCGCTTAATTTTTTGCAGTGATCTTGAGCGGGGACAACGAAAAGGGTATCTGTGCACATGATAGTCGAGAAACTGCAGTCGATCCCATTGTGAGCGTGCAGACTCCAGAGAGGTCCTCGGACTCAGCAAGTTGGCTGAGTTCGGCGCCGTCGTCAATTGCGATTCGGACCTCGGACGGCGTTGAGAGCGGCCTTAGCGATGAGACAGAAGGCGGGGAGCACGGCCGGAACTGCTTTGGGGCGCGGTGCACAGTGATGGTGTGAAACGGGAGTCGAGCAAGGTCGAGCACGGCTTGCATCGAGCGCGCTCTGTCTGCACGTGCTCCGTGCTGCGACACCCCTCTTCTGCCCCATCCGCGCCCTCTGTGGCGGGCTCGTGCGGGTGCACGATCACAAGGGCAGTGCATCCAACGACACGTATTATTCGATTTGTGCCAGGAGCGCTGAACACGACATTCTCTCTCTAAGTTCCTCCTCATCATCCGCAAATCGTCCGTTCTCAACGACCTTCTTCTCCTCCTCATGCTCGTCTTCACATCCCCCGAAGTGGCCAACCGTGGCTTCGAGCTTTCGCTCGCCCGCCATGCCCGCAAGCCCAACACCTTCCTCGTCGTCTTCTCTCGCGCATACGGCATGGCCTCCTCCCGCACCTACGCCGTCCTCAACGTCTCCACTCCAGCCGCCGCCCCCGCCTCTCTCTCCCCCCAAGGCCGTCCTCTGATCTGGCTCGACAGCGACCTCGACCGCGACCCGCGCAACCTCGGCCCCTCCAAAGGCGTCCTCGCCGCCCTCCTCGCCGCCGAGCCCCCCGTCGTGCGCGCCACCGGCCGCACGCAGCGCATGCACGCCGCCGAGGGCGGCGAGCGCGACGCGCACGAGGTCGAGGTCCTGCTCGCCGGCGACCAGCTCGCGCGCTGCTGCTGGTACTGCGGCGCGAGCGAGCTCAACGACGACGTGCGGGAGGGCCGCCGCTTCGAGCGCTGCCCCGGCTCCGCGGACGGCGCCGAGAGCTCGTACCGGTGCCCCACGGTGAGCCCGTCCCCCGCGCGCTTCGTGCGTCGCTCCCCGGACCGCCCGCTGACCGGGCGTCGAACAGTGTGCAGAGAAGCCGGCCCTCTCGAGGTGGATCTCCAGCCTGCTCTCGCCCCCGGCGTGAGAGCCGTGGACGCGTCGCGGTGGTGTGTTGTCACGTTATCGTTATGTATGATACATATGTGTACTCGAGTCCGGTCCAACGCACGAAGTTTCGCATTGACCCTAGTTTTCACGGGACACGACATACGGATCGCTGCGCAGTGCTAGCCGCGGGTGACGGTACCCACAGTCGCCAATGCCGAGTACATTGGCGATCTCACTGCAGGAACCTGTCTCAGGGGGGGCACGCGCGCTTAGGGCCTAGCGCAGGTACCGAGTTCAACTTGCTCGCCTGAGCGACATTGTTTCCCATATGCATGGACCGATCCTTCCCCATCTAGTCTTTGAAGACGAATCTTCACTTTAAAACCCCTTCCGTCGATCGCAGGGCGAACAGCTGTCCTGAGTCCGCGCTTGCAGCCGTACGGTCGCCTGGGCCCTGCGCGATCGCAGCAAGCGCGTAGCCAAGCCGCGGGCGACTGCAGCAGTTTTGTTTTCACTTTCACACCGATGGGCCGGGCCCCTCGCGTAAACGGGCGTGCAACCGGGCGAGCGGAGCTTCGCGTGTGCCTGCACTGGACGCAGCTCGGCCACGTCTCCTCCGAGCCTCCGGCGGCGCCCGCGTGCGACAAATAGTCGATCGGAGGTGCTGCAGGGAAATGCGCTACCGCTGCACGGCCCACCTTACATATGAACACAGCTGGAGGTCGGCGGGTGTCGGCGGCAGCGGTGAGGCAGATGCCCTACAGGTTGCGCGGCGCGCGGACCCCGGGCAGCTCGAGCTGGCCCGGCGGACGCGCACACGCTCGGTTGACGAACGTCGCGCGCGACGCTCTCGGACCTCCGGAGTTAGCCTGTGCCCACCACGACGATGGCGACACCCGTCACCGACTGCATGGGGGCATGGGGACGATCCCGGTCAGACGAGGAGAGGGGACGCAGTGGGACTCGGGCGCGCGGCGGACGGGGACGGTTGGCAAGGGAGTACATTATAGGTCGTGAAGAGCCGTCGCGTGCACATAAAAGCTATGTGCATACGGTTACAGAGAGGCCCTATTCGCACAGCCGGGGGAGCGGTCCTCCGGCGGAGGCGGACGAGAACAAAACTAAGGGTAGATGACAAGGGTAGGTAATTACAAAAACATCCCGTCCCGACACAGCCAGTCATGAGCACAATCACAAGCGAAGGAGAAGGAAAGAAGGCGACGGTGCGGTGGAAGAGGAAGCGTCGTGGACCGGTGAAAAGCGGGGATTGGTGCGTGTGCGAGATCACGCCTGCATGTGGGCTGGTAAGGAGCGACGTGTGGTGGGTATGAACTGGACGTATCAGACGAGAAGTATGTTTCCAACTATGTACAATATGCGATGACAGTGCAGCGCCACATAGCGCGACGCAACCATTACAACGCCCACCGGCGGCGCCAAGGGTGATCGTGATGAAATGGAGGGTGCTCTCCACGAGCACATGGGACACATCATGGGGGGAGACGAGGAAAATACTAGTAGAGGGAGACCACGCCGGGAGAGATGCAGCATGCACTAGAGAAAGAGACACCACGAGGCAATAACCGAGGTCCCATTACAGGAGGCCACACTCCCGCAGGTGGAGTTGGAGGAGGATGTCCTGGATGGCGCTCAAGACGACTGCACGGCCGCCGACAGAGATCCGACCACGGACGGGCCATACGCCGCCGGCGCGGAGAGGACGACGAAACGACAACGCAGTGTCCGGGGGATTGGCACAACGTGGGTACGTGGAAGGCAGGGAAGATATCCATCACAGATGGAAACATCAGCGCTGTGCGGGCCAGAGACAGTGACCAATAGACGTACACTTGATTTGCTGGGTATCTGTCGCACAAGTGTAGTGCGCGTATATCTGCTTCGTTGCTGCGCTCTGGTTCAAGGACACGAATCGGTGAAGAAGGTAGTTGCATGCTGCGTCGTAGTCGTCACCACCGTTGTAGTCCGGGAAGTAGTCGCCCAGCGGTGACCGAGGAAGCTTCTCAGCGAAGAGATCAATCTTGTTCAGGAACAGAATCTGCAGAAGGGTGTGGATTAGTCACCGACCATCGGAAGTCGTCAGCCTCCTTGGTCGACACGACACTCACGATCGACGTCTTGACAAACCATCGTGAGTTGCAGATGGAGTCGAAGAGGGTCAGCGCCTCCTGCATACGGTTCTAGAGAGGGGCAGCAGTGAGGGCACAGCAAGCCGAGGAGAGTGAAGGGGACATACAACGCTCTCGTCCTCGTAGAGCATCTGGTCGTACTCGGAAAGGGAGACGAGGAAAACAAGGGCGGTGACGTTTTCGAAGCAGTGGATCCACTTCTTACGCTCGGACCGCTGGCCACCGACATCGAAAAGCTTGTAGGTAAGCTCGCCGACCTTGAATGTGGTCTCAGTGATACCCGTCGTCTTGACACGGGAGCGGAGGATGTCCTGGTCAGTAGGCATGTAATTGGGGGCGGACATGCGGTCCATGGCGTTGAAGTAGTAGACGGCGGAGTCATTGAGCTGGAACTCGCGGGAGCGGGAGACGGCCTCCTTCACACCGGGATCTCTCCAGAGGCTACGGATGGCGTCCGCAACGTCACGGGGGAGGACATCACCCTCAATCTGGCCAGGGAGGGAGAGGACAACCGCACGGCGGGAGTCGTTTTGCGGCGCGAGCTGGATGTCGAGATGGGGCATGGCCTCCAGAATAGCACTGGACGGGGCGTTTGAGGACGAGGGGTTGGGGCGACGAGAGCGAGGGAGGGGACGTACCGCATAGACTGGATGGTGTTGGAGTAGATGATCTCCTTGTACGAGTCCCGCTCCTGCTCGTTGTAGCCACCATGGTGGATGAGCTTCATCTGCTTGAGGACAGTAGACTGGGAGCAGAAGTTGAGTGTTGGAGCGGTTGCGGGGGCATGATGAGGGGAGAACGGACCTTGCCCGACTCTCCAGCACCGAGAAGCAGCATCTTAATCTCGTTCTTGGCCATCATGCGGTCGCGCTTGAGCTGGTTCTCAATCTCATCGTTGCCTGTGGTGCGGGTGAGCGGGCGGGCGGGGGAGAAGGGAGACGGTGCGGGGGGATGACTCACGGGCCTTGGCCTCATCGTCGATGCCGGAGGACTGGACACAACCCATGGCGAGCTCGGGGTGGTGGAGGAAAGGAGCGGAGGGGGCGCGGGGGGGAACGCCTGGGCTGTGGTGGAGGACGGGGAAGAAGAAGGACGGCGCTGGCGGCAACCCCGGCGACCGCCATCACCGCGGGCGCCTGCCATTGGCCGGGCCTCTTCCCGCCCGGCGCTCGCCCAATCCGCGCCCGCCCGCGCCTGGCCCCCTTCGGGCCCGTCCGCGCCGCCACGGCCGAGAACTCGTTTCGCGCGGGGAGAAAAGACAGTTGGACGAGTGGCAGAGAGCGACGCACGCTCGCAGGCTGCGACCGACTTTTGGCCCTACACCACCATCGTCTGCGCGGACGCCCGCCGCCCCCGCCTCTTCTGCACCTCTCCGACCCCGAGGGCCGCACTCAGCCATGCCCCATCGGCATAGTCTCCATAGGCCCGATGTCGGGCAAAACCACCGCGGCTATTCGAAGCGGCCGACATGCCTCGATCGACGGCGATCGCCCACGGACCGGCTCGGTGACACCTTAAATTCGGGCTGTCGCCGTCGCTTTGTTCGCTGAAAGGACGTGCGTGAACCATGTATTCTAACCCTCAAGCAACCTCCACTTGGCGTCCACCAAACCCGACCGATCACGCCCACCCACGCCTCAGACTCCTGCTATCCGCTATAGGCACCGTCTCCCTCCATCATGCGCGGCGCTGCTCGCGCTGGACGCTGCTCAGCGGTGATCATCGCGATAAAGACTGACCTCCTCCTCCTTGTGCTCGGGGCCCTGCCTCACTCAAATCCTCGTCCCGCATTGCATCCACGAACTTCTTGGCCGTCGCCCCGTCCAGCGGCTTCGCACATTGCTCTCCAGCAATCCTCTTCTATCCGCGGCGGCACGTACGACTCTTGGCCATAGCGGTGATAGCGGCATCGACGACCCTGACGTGCTCGTGGGCACCGAGGACAGCGCGGAGACAGGGTCGACCCTGCCAGGGACCCTGCCAAAAGCGACCGTGGCAGGTGGCAGTTCAATAACATCCAGCTCGCCTTCGAGCCTTCGTTGTCCTCGTCCGTAGATGGGAAGAAGTTGCGGAACAGCCCTCTGCCTGCCATTTCGACGCGTTCCTCATCCACGCGTCCATTCGCCCCGCTTGCGGCAGCGCAGGTTCGTGGTTCTGGCCAAATGTCAGCACGCGGGCGCCGCCGGGGAACGGAAGGACTGCGGGTGGACGCAAACAACGAGGCCACGCTCCATCCACTGCGTTCAGCAGCCCACTCAAGTTGAGCGTGTTTCCATCTGACATCTGCCGTTTTTCCGCCCCCAGCGGGTCGGCTGCTCGTTCACTTTCTCCTTAGACTCGCCGTCTGGCAAGCCCGTCGACGTGCCGTCGCGCGGCGTGCTCCGCGTAAAGCCCGCGTCGAGGTCCTCGAGCAGGACGACACACCGTGCGAGGAGGTGTCCCATGCCAAGCGTCGTCAGCGTGCTGTCGTTAATCCATGATGATGACAGGGATACGACGTGAATGTCCAGCATCAGCTCGCCGGCAACGAATGAGCAAAATCTTCCCCGAGCCCCGCACAACATACGGCAGATATCCTCTCCGGAAGGGTATGCCGTGATCTGCGTACCACTGCGCACTGGATGTCCGACGGGCGCGGCGAGGTGCGAGGCATCGACGCTCCGGACATGAAAGTGCCTTCTCGCCGGAGGAAGTCCTTTATGTGTCAGCGTGCAACAGATATCTCTTTCACGCCCGGGTTGAGGACAACGGACGACACGGGCCGCTCATGCCTCGAGTCCGTCACCCACACGAGTCGGCGAAGTAGATCTGTGTCCGGTGTACGGCCTCGGCCTCGTACTCCTTATGTATATACCATTGCTGGGCAAGACTAGTGGCTAAGGCACGCGTCAAGGAAACGCGTCACCGTACGGAACCTGCTGGATCTGGCAGCTGCTCGGGCGCTCGCACCGCAGAAGTAAGTACTGCTAGATCTTTGACTTCATGCGGCCTGCTGTAATGAAGTAGACGCAAAGAGTGAGGATTTGTTTTGTGAGCCGCAGGATTAACGCAAGTTGATTGCAACTTGCAAGTTCGTGCGGACGTCTTCCCGGCCGCGCCGGCCCGTCCCGAAAAGTCCCAGCGCCAAAGTGACTGTTCCTTGCCGCCGGACACGACTCCGCGCGCAACGTCTTTGCAGGTGCTCGCCTCTTCCACGCCCTCGTCCCCACCATGTCCAGTCTGCAGCTGCGACAGCTCCCCAGGTCCGTCTCTCGGCCACAGGCTCTCCAGAGATGCAGGGCCCGTGCCCAAGACACCCTCAAGCGTCGCGGCATGGCCTCTAAGGCCAACCCCACGCCCGACGCACCAGAAACCCTTCCGTGGCAGGAGTACCTCGCCATCCGCAAGCGGAAGCGTAGATGGGAGATGGTCAGTCCGTCCGCACGTCCCTTGCACCATGTCTCCCCGCCTCACCGCCCCCGCAGGCCGTCACCATCCCCTCCACCATCGCCGGCTTCATGGGCGGGATCGCGTACTTTGGCACCATCGAAGCCGACCCGACCAAGCCCATATTCGTGCGTCGCGCGCGCGCGTCCGTCCCCGCTGTTCTCAAACGAGCTGACCAGGACCCCCGATAGAACATCGACCCCATGTTCGTGTACGGCGGCGCCACCCTCGGCTGCGCAGGTGCGTCCTCCCCCCTTCTCTCCGCGTCCCCCCGGCCAACGCGTCCACCACGTGTGCGCAGGCTTGGGCTACCTCATCGGCCCCGTCATCGGCTCGAACATCTGGCGGACGACGCACCGTCGCCTCATGAAGCTCATCGAGAAGCGCGACAAGCAGTTCCACGAGCACATCGTCCGGAACCGCGTGGACCCCACCCGCCAGAGCGCGACCAACCCCGTGCCCGACTACTACGGTCCGTCCCCCCGCCGTGCCGTGCGCGTGCGGTCCGAGTCTGACTTTCCCCCGGCCCTGCAGGAGAGAAGATGGCTCTCTGCACGACTACAGACAGGTGCGTCCCACGTGCGTCGACGTTTGAGGCCTGTGCTGACCGTGTTCTAGTGGTTGCGGGACCAGGCGAAGTTCCGCCGAAAAGCATCTGGCTTCCTCTCCGAGGAGTAATGCCGCTAGCACTTATCGTATACTATTCCCGCCGTAATGCTCGTATTCACCACGCATCCCCTGTCCCGTCTGTGCTGCATCATCGGCGACTGCGCGTGTGTATTGCTCGCATCTAGCAGTGATATGGCGGTCGGCCCCGTCTTCCGAAATCCTCTTCGCAGACACCTTGGGGCGCGTATTGAGGGAGGCTCGTGTATAAACGTTACAAGATTACGCGTGAGGAGCGAGTAAAGTGAGAGCGATCTTTGTGGGCGAGGCTAACCGGACTACCCATCTAAGTATGGAACTACAGTAAAGATTCAAACATACGCAGTCATGAGTGTACGAGTGTATAAGGGATACATGTCTATCCAGCAGCATGTCGCAGAGTACTAGTACATTGGTGATCGTCGGGTATGCTACAGCGCGCCGTTACGTGGGCACGAACATCGAACTCGAGTAGTCGGTAGTGTGTTTTGTGTTACAGCAGCTCGTGGAGGACCTGGTCGTACTGGTGCGGGAGGTGGGCGCTGAGCATGTCCCGGGCAAAGATGATCTGCCCGAAGACGTGCTCGATGTCCAAGACCTCGAAGAGGCGCACTTTGTCCTTCGGGGACGACCGCCCGGTGCCGGCCCCGATGCGATGGCTGCGGTGCAGATCGCCGTCGCGGAGGGCCCAAAAGACGCGCCCGGGCGGGAACAGGTCGGCCATCTGCATGTTCGCCTCGAGAGTCTTCCTGACGGCGAGGAACTGCGCTCCTGCGTCAGCGATGGATGCGCGGAAGGATGACAGCAGTGACGTACCCATTCCTCATCTCCCTCCTCTCCGCGACCGATTTTCCACTTGAACGCTCTCTTCGTCAGAGTGGAATATCCCTCCTCTGAACCCTCGCGGTTCTCCGCCGCGCACAGCCAGGCAGCGCCGCGCGTCAGATCGCGCACGCTGCCTAAAGACAAGCGAGAAACAATGTCGTGGCCGTACACGAAAGACATGATCAAGCCGGAGGCCGCGGCCTTCGCACTCAACCGTGGGGAGACCGCGCACGGAGGGGCAAAGCAGTAGGCAGAGACGCGACGGTTGACGGGTAGCCCCGACGACCTCTGTGTAAGACATGTCTCAGTCGAGGCCCACATCTACTCCACATGTTAGCCAGCGACAGCGGACATTCGCAGTATACTCACCAGCGCTAGAAGAGCAGCGACCCCGGCACCCAGACTATGACCGCACAATACAAGCGCTGCGAGATGAGCATTAGTGTCTGCCGTATGGGGTGCGGTGCAAAAACTCACAGTATCCCTTGTTCCTGCGCAATGCTTCTCGAACGGCTACGTGCACAGGTTTCCCAGGAGACCCCATCGCGCGCGTCATTCTGATCATTCCTCCGTGCACGAGATGGACGTTGTCATCTATGCTCTCTGACAAAACGCGTGAACGGGGGAGTGGCGTAGAAGACCCCGAACGTGCGGAATTCCTGCGGGATCTTGGTGCCGAGGGAGTCGTCGGAAACGGAACGGACAGATCCATGGGGAAAGGAAAGTTCCAGGTATGCTTTCCAGCTCCTCATCCTGCACGTCGTAGCTGGACCTGGTGTTGTTGCGGTCGTGAATTAGAGTGTGAATCGGCGCGGGACGAGGTGGCGGCTGGTCATTCGGGAGGACGAAAGGAGTAGGATCGCACGTGAGGTCGACAGCGAGCTCATTCAAGCTCATGGTCCCCGAATGACGAGGACGACTTCTTGACGGACGTGGTCTGTCAAAACCCAGAACCGCGGCATGTGCGATTCGGAGCTGACATGTGCGGTGGGAGGTGGATGTGGCTGTACTCAAGTCATGAGCATATAGTCGATATTGATGCATGAAGGACATACAGCGGATTCCGGGGAGGCTTGCGGGGTCGACGAATGCGACTTGGCCCAGTTGAGGAAAATATCATGGTCGTGCTTACCCATGAGGACGTCCCACCAAGAATACGCCGTACCACCAGGCCGGTTCGAATCTGTGGTGCGCCTCTGGCCGTCTCGCCCGCGGCCTCCTTCTCTGAAGCATCAATGGCGTCAGCGATCTTAACCTCTTCCTTCTGTTGCACCTTCTCCCAGGGCGATAGAGAGACGCCAAAGAAGAGAAGACTCGGTCCGCCATAGCCTGCAAGAACGAGCTTGGACAGACGACGGAGGGTTTGTTTGAGATCATCCATGGACGCAGAGGGCCGCGTATGGCGTCGAGTGGAAAGCCGCTGGCCTGATGCATTCGTGACGCCTGCGACTTGGAGAGTGGGCCAGCCCCCAGGGACAGGAACCTCGTTGATGTCCGCGGTGACAATTTGGCCGGAGTGGCTGGGGTAGATGGTGTCGCCCGTGATGGTGACTCTGGAGTCGACCCTTTCCTGCGAGCGAAGGTGCTAGCGTCGTCGTGTACGGGGACTTCCTTCATGTACTTGAACCATCGCTTCTCCTGCCAGTGGCTGGTCACGCCTTGGAGGGCAGCGAACCCGGCGAGAGCTCTGAGGACCTCCGTGACGCCAAACCGCTGTTCTGGCAATGCTCGCTTTCCGCGGGTTCGTTCCATTCACGACGAACGAGACCGACGAAGCTGGTAAGGGAAAAGCTTGCCTCGTCGCTCCCAGGGAAGATGGTGGTTAGGATGGACAGAGAGGAGTGGGCGGCGATTAGGGACGTCGAGGTAATGGATTCTCCGAGTAAGATGGGGCAAGGGCAACGAACTCGACAGCAGAGATAGCAGAAGAAACCGCACCGCCGAAGATCTCGCCTGCGCCAGTGGTTCCGCCAAACAAAGCATAGTCAACGACGGTACCAGTGAAACCGGCCGCTGTGGAGGCTATTCCACGAGTGACGGAGAACTGATAGAGAGAACTTGAGATGGAGAAGAGAGAGAAAGGAAATGGAGAGGCGTACGCCGAGCTTGGTGCATGCCTTGCAGTGGAGAAGCCGACGGCGGTCGCTGCAGAGGCAAGATCGAGGCTGAAACGACCATACTTGTCCCAGTTGGAGAGCATGAAACAAAGGAGAGTGTGTCGAGGAGGAGGGACCGGATGCTCGCGCGATTAAAGCCAACGGGCGATGCGCGTGAAAGCAGGGAGACGACCAGGGTCAGGGAGCTCAGACTCCGACGGGTCAAATCAGCCTCCTCCGCTACATACATAATCACGCGCCACCCGGCCCGCCTTCCGCAGCGCACTCTCTGCCCAGCCCCAATGGCGGGTGATGCATGGTGACATTGCGGCCTGCTTGAGGCCTGAGGGACTGTTCATTTGCACGACCATCGCTGTGAGATCTCGCCCGTGGGACAGATTTGTATGTGGCAGCATAGATCTCAGACGTGCTTTGAGCGCTCAATCGGCCGCCCATGCGCTATGCACTGTCGACGGATTGGCTTCATGGTGCTGTCAGCCGACCTTCAGGCCAATACCTCACCATGAGTAAACGACGTCTCTCCTCGTCGTCCGCGACCACTCCCCCACCATCAAAGAGCGTCCAACGCGACCCCGGAGAAGCACACGGCGAAAACCGCGCCCACAGCCGCCCAAAGCCACTTCGCTCCCGTATCCGTCGACTGCCCTTCCCCACACCGCACGCCCAGTACCTTTCCAGCAGCCCACCGGGCTCCTAACCTTCTCCTACAACCCTCAGCGGGCACTCGAGCTCACCGACTCCGCCCTCCGCTACTACATCGATCCCCCGCCAAATGCAGACCTCAAGTACGGCTACGACCGATGGATCAAGCGGCCCGAGGAAAAGACACGGCTGGACGGACTCTTACGCGCGATTGACTGCGTCATGCAGAAGACGGACACGAACATGGGTGCGGGCTGCGGTAGACAGTGGCTTCACGACATCGCTGTCGTTACCTGGCGAGGGGTCATGACCAAGTGAGCACCGCTATGCCCTTTCCATGCGCAACTTTCAGGCGGGTCTGACAGGCCGCCCACCCGAGAATCTTGACAGCGCCTTACGAAGAGCGCGACAAATGCGAGCTGAACGCTATGCTAGTGAACGGGACGCTATACCTTGAGGAGCATACAACGGATGCGAAGTTGATCGACAAGTACGTCTGCTCCTTTGGCTTTGCGATCGCATCCTCTCAACTGATGTATGCGCAGGGAAAATCTCGCGCCGCGCCAACGGCAGCAAACATACTACGGCTACTCTTTTGAGTCTTGGTGCACATCGTCGAGCCCAGGCGTACCAGAGCGAATACAGGGTCAGCCCGTCGGATGGGGAGGCGACGTCGACACCAACGTGCAATGGTGCAGTGTGGTCAAAACAAAGCTCGGGGACAACCGCCTTGTTATTGGCGGCGAAGTAGATTGCGTCCGGGGTGCGGCCTGCCCCGTTCAACCTGTTGGATCTTACTCACCTTACCTCAGATCGATTTAAAGGACAAACAGATACATTCGTCGAGTTGAAGACGTCGATGTCGATTCGTGGGCCGGAAGATGAGGCGCGGTTTGAGAAGTAAGTGCTTCCGGCAAGCTTTTGCAGGCGTGTAAAGCTCATGGTCGTATGGCAGGAAAATGCTCCGGTTCTATATGCAGTCATTTTTGCTCGGCGTTCCTGTTGTGGCTTCTATTGTGGCTACGGCATGTGCTCATCGTTGTCCAGGAAGTCGTCGTAGGCTTTCGGACACCTGCTGGTCGACTCACGACTACCCAGTCCTTCAAGACCGTCCAGCTACCGCGCCTAGTTCGTGGCAAGCCTCATGGCTGGGATCCTCAAATATGCCTTTACTGGGGCCAGCAGTTTATCTCGAGTCTGCGTTCGCAGATCGCAGCGACCTTACAGGTTGAAAACCAGGCCGACGGGGGCGGCATGCGACGGGTGTGGCGAGTGACCCTTTCACCCAGAGAGGGCGCTACCGTTCGCCTCTTGGATGATGTAGGTGTCCAAGAGGTGGTATCCGGTGACGATCGTGTCGGATTTATGCCCGCCTGGTTCTTCGACAAGGTCAACACGCCAGTATAAATACATCCGCCCCATTGAAGCCCACAGCTCCGGACAAGATACCTGCAAAAGGGCCCTTACCACCGCCTAGCAAGGGGTGGAACGTCTAGGGCCACTTTCCAATCGTTTACACCGTGTAGATTAGATGTTGTACACTATGTCCTTGTCACTCTGGATACCCATTTTGCCAATACCTAGCAGGGTTTTGATGATGCGCTTTAGGATTGCTAGAAATGTGCACCAACAAAAACGCAGGGATGGTAGGGACACAGACGCATGGCAGGCTTGATCAACCAAGAAATCACATTTGGGGGGATGCGGTCTAGGAATACATGAACGTGGAAGAGACGAGACAGAGCGATGAGGCGACACATTAATGCAAGAGAGCTGGGGGCGAAAACCTAATCCTGGTCGGTCCCATCTCTTGGCCGATACTTGATGTTGCGGTTTTCGAGCTCGGTTTCGACGTCCTCCGGAACACGCCCCTTGACGCGAACGGCGTACATACCACGCACGTATTTTGCTGATAGAAAGGGTCAGGCGCAGAAGAGGGCCTGAACGATCAAGCACGCACATGTCCTCTGCCATCGGGCCACCCAGCTATCCTCAGGGTTGATGACTGAGATGACACCCTCGAAGTGGGTGGTGGTACATGACTGTATGCGATCAGGGTAACCCTTCATCTGAAGCAGAAGCAGCCAATCAATACACTAGCGCCAGGGTATGGCGAGGGGGTAGGACGTACTCCCATGAGCTCCTCACAATTCGGACAGCCGTGTTTGCGGAAGTCTGCAGGAGTCTGAATGATCGAGCAGAGCAGACATGCCCGAAGCTGCTTCGCGCGGGGTTGCGTGGGGATGGAGGCCTGCACCTGAGACATCACGGTTTAACAAAGCCAGCACGAAGGATGCTGGGGAGGACGGGGAGGACGGGCGGCGGAGGAGAGGACAGACGCGTGCTGCCCACACTCAGGTGGAGTGGCGGACGCGGCAACTGCCGCAGGCGCTTGGAGGTGGCGACGTTCGAGGGCACGGACAACGGACCCGCGTTCATCTCGGCCTCGTCCACCACCTTCCCTATGGCCGGCCGCGCTCTCGCTATCGTCTGCGCCTTGCTCCCCGCAGCGGTGTCCGCGTACTCCAACACACATCCTGTCCTTGTCTGGTCGTCTCATCAGTATGTATCCCTGCTCGCCCCGCCATCCTCGGGACTGACCCATTCCAGTTCCAACGCCCTCTCTGCCCCAGCCATCTCCAAGCCGCGAAGACCAACGCCCACGCATTTGCAGAAGCCCTCTATACCCACGATGACTTTGCACGCATGACGCTGTCGTCGTGGTGGACCACTCTGGGGTGAGTTCCACGATCCCGCCTCGTTCCCTGCTATCTGACCTCGTCTCGCAGCTTCACGCTTCCGACCTCCGTGCTCTAGCCCCTTCCTGCCACACGGCGAAAGCATTGTCGAAGGCCCCCTCGACTTTGCATCTCCCTTACGTTCCGTCCGACGGCCCCTCCACCAACCCCTTCGTCGACATGTCAAGCATGCTCTCCAAGCGCTGCGGCTCACATGCAGTGAGCCATTCACCGGATGCTGAGCGTCTTGATATCGATGCTGGGAAGGGAAAGCACGTTGTCACGATTTCCCTGCCCCCTCTGGAGTCTGGCGAGGTGGGTGCATCGAGGAAGCACAGTATGGCCAGCCACGGTGAGTGATCTGCCCGTCCTATGCATCGCCCGCCTCTCAGACCTCTCGTTATGCCGTAATTCCAGAGTCCTGGCTGTCTGAGGAGCTCTCCAAGATCGAAGCCGTCTTCTCCAACTACCTCGTGATCTACTCTGGCTCGCCGGGTCCGTCCTCTACCCCCGCCAGTCGTCGAGCTCGTCGACATTCGAGGAGGCGCAAGTTGCCCCCAGCCCAAGCGGCGGCATCCTCAAGCGCTACCAACTCCTCACGCCGGGGCTCATCCTCGTTCTCCTCGTTGTCTTCCTTATCCTTATCCCGTCGTCTTCCTCGGCGTTTCCGCGCTCTCAAGCATTCAGTCGCCTCTGACCAACGACATCCCGAAGGGCTTCAGTGCGGAAGAGAAGAAGAACCAGTGATTCGATCGTTTAGCCTATGTGTACGGACTTCATATATCGTATCACTTGTTCATATCGGACATCTCTCGGAAGACTCCAGGCTGCACCACGATTGGTGCTGACACAGAGAGACACGGTTTGCGTTGTACTCTCGTTTGTTTCGTCTCGGATACGTCTCGGATGTGCCGCGGTTCGGGTCGGGATCCGTCCAGTCCTCGGTAGGGAAGATGTTAATGTCGGTCCCGTAGGTCGCACAAGTGACCGCCGCAGTTGACAGCCTGCTTGAACGCCATTGCTGCAGTGCGGATATCGCGTGCTTGCGGGTGGGGTGGTGAGTGTTCTTTTCAACTCTCAGCTGCTGCGAGGTGGCCACTTATCGAAAGGGTAGGTTCAGGGATGCCATCTTGAGCACGCACATGGTGCACGGGACTGCAGACTGCCTAAGATGGGCGGGTCCATCGCTAACCACGAGTCGCTGATCAAGAGTGCCGTCCTCGCACCGCCAGTACCAGTGGCCTTCTTCGCGCAACGAGGCCCGGTACTGCGACTATGCCCTCCGCATAAAGTCTGGCAAGCAACACCTGCCTGGTCAACCAATCCACCCCATGACTTGCTCCTGGAAGAAGCTGGCTCGGCGTGTAGCCACCCTCATCAAGTTCCGTCGTTCTAGTAGCGACCCTCCTGCAAACAAGACGTCTTTGCCAGCACCCACTGCTTCCCTCAACTCAACTCTGCAGGATGCCAAAGCGGCGGCCGCGGACGATACGAAGCTCGCCCTCGACGCAACTGTCGAGAAGGCTCCTGGGCCCCATTTCTCTCTCCGTGAGTCAATCTCGTTTTTCTCCCTATCACATCATAACGAACGGCGAACAGACGACCTAGAGAATTTCGCGAAGCAAGAGCTAGAGGACATCGCTCAGGTCGTCGACGAGCTGAAAAGTAGGGCTGTTATTACTCACCCAAGTCAACCCTGGTCTTATATTCTGTCACAACTAGATGCCAAAAACCACACGGTTCGGGAGATGACGAAGTACGCGGAGCATGTAGTGAACGGCGTAGGCCACGTCATCCAATATGTTGAAGTTTTCGCAGGGCTGCACCCAGCGGCAGAAGTAAGTTCTTCCTCTTTTTATCTCGTGCTGGGGATCTGCGTTGAACCTCCCTACGCTTGACAGGCTGTGGTGGGGGCGGTGAAGGTTAGTTGTGGATTGATCATTACCGGTCCCGTTCACCCTCATTGAACGTTCCTAGAAGGTCGTTGGTCTTGAGAAACAGCGGCATGAGAACGATGCTCATATTGCCGTCATACATACATATATGGTAAGCTTTCTTTGCGTCTTGTACGATATCGATCCAACCCATTTCAATCCTCCAGATTAACACTGTCTTCCACCTCAATGTTCTTGGGTCGATCTCACACGACCAGCTCTCTCACGTGGAATCTCACATGCAATCTGTCTGTCATAATTTCAAGACGACGATTAATGAGTTCGGTGAGAGCTTATTTACATGATTGTGCACGACGCTGTGTTTACAACCTCGTGTCAGGGATGTTCGTGGAGTGAGACACAGCTTCTTGTGTTCGACATCACCATGCTAACCCCCCATAGCGTGTATCATAATCAATGGCAGAAAATCTGTAAGCATCATCTCACCGGTACTCGACGAAGCCCATTTGACTAGTTTTTGTCCTGCAGATAAATTTCTTTTCGCAGAACACCACCGAGAGAAGCTCGAGCACTTTCGCGTCACTTTCAGCAACTACCGCGGCGACCTCGATCGCCTCTCCGTCATGGTCAACGGCAAGCAACTGAGCACTGTATCATCAAACGTGACAAGGACACTCTCACACCTAGACGAAGTTCTGAACAAGTCCGGTGACATCTTCAAGCTCGTCGACAAGTTCGATTCTCGTCTAGAGGGCATCGAGGAGTGGATCATGGCCCATGGCGGTGCGTCAGGCGTCATTCAGGTGAGAGTGCGTTGCGCATTGCAGTATGGATCAGTTGTCTTACTTCTCTCTCGTTTAGAGTGATCAATATCTCGAAGAACTTGGGATCAAGCTCAACGAACGAATCACCGACAACATGAAGGTCGTCCTTCGCACCGAGTTCGACCAAATCCTTCAAGGCCACGAGCAAGTATCCCATGTGATTTGAGTGTTGTTATCTTAACATCGCAACAGGGAGCGGTATTTGGCGCGAGTGGACGGTCTCCGCATAACAATGGACTCATATCATCACGAAATCTCTCAAGAGGTGAGGCGGCATGGCATGGCACTTGGTTTGAGAGTTCACTCGCACGCCTCTCGTTAGCTTAGACATGGCGCACACGAACTGATACAGGACAAGTACATACAAACGATGTGGAAAGGTAAGTGCTCACAACTCCTCGATGCTCTTGTTGCTTACCGTTCTGCAGAGAATGTAAGGGGACCGTGTCGACAGCGTAATGCACTTCATCCACTAATTTCTCCTGTCGCCTTTAATCAGAAATGGCCAGCTTCTGTCAAGTGTCAGACCTTCGTTGGAGGTGAAAAGAACTCTACTCTGCCGGTGTTACAAAGCTGAACGTGACGATAGCTCTACACAACCTCTACCAACAAAGGCTAGAATTTGAGCAAACTACGCCCGCCACGGACCGTGACACATGGACCGTGTCCTTTTTCAATCGCATGACGCGTCAGTATACATGCTTGCATGAATTCGACAATGCTTACACATAGTACACGGTGACTGTCAATCAGATCATTCGGCCGTCGGGGACATTATGGATGCCGACGGCAGCGGTTTCGTTTCCGCGAGGGAAGTGAACGAATTTTGCAGTGGTAACGCGAGGCCGCAACGTCCCTTACGTTGGAGTATCCCTGAGTGGATTGCATTGTAAGTCGCTCAGTCATACACGGTCCAATGTCACTCACTTCGATGGAACAGCTGCGCATGTGGATGGTACAACAACAATGCTTGGTGTGTACCCACGCCACGCTGTGCCCGTACAAGTGACTCATACAGCTCAGGTACCATCGAGCGATTGCGAATACAGCTTCCAAGCTCGAGACTATGTTGGGAAGCGTCCTCAACCCCTCGGACCAATGGAAACACGTATTTGATATCCTCACGCACCTCCGACCTCTGCTCTTGGTTGAAGACATCGTCGATTCACCCACCGCAAACACCCCTCCTCAACTACGCCGCCTCCAAGAGGAGTATCGGCAGATAGACACCAGCCGCATGAGCGCCAATCTCGCCCAATTCAGCTACTACCTAGAAGACAGGGCTGCGGTCACTGCGGTCATCGCCGATGAACGAGTTGAGCTGGTATGGCCCTCTTGTAACATATCTGGACATGGATCGCGGACTGATATACTCCGTGACGTCTAGCATGTCATGAGTCTTTTTCACCTGCTGGTGAAGAACTTGCACAGTACCCTACAGGGCCTCCTCCAACACCAGAACTTGCGTTCCGACGAGCTCGCTACTATTGAACACCAAGCAATATCCTGCATGGTGGTCTACCTCGCCTTCGAGAAGCGCATACACGATCTCATGAGGAACTGGCGTTTGCAAGGCCGCGATATCGACCTGCAGCTCGGACGTTTCGCCGACGGGGTCTTCCAAGATGTACAGCGCAAGGTACGTTGCAACCTGGTTTAATATACACATAGTGCTAATTTCAGTTGTGTGTAGACGGCAAGTCGTCAAAAATCCCTTGAAAAGCTCTGCGCTGCGCTGTTCGGAAGCCGAGAACCTCCAGCCCGTTATCGAAGTCTCGTGGAGTCAGCTTCTCACACTCCTCACACGGTAGGTCTCAAATGCAAGCACACCCTTCCCTCACCGATTCATCTCTGTTTATAGCCGCTGAATGACCTTACCGGGACCGTCAACCAGCTCAACCAACAGGTCCAAACGCTCACCGAGAGCGTCGCTCAGCTAATTGCAACTATGCAGAAACCGTCGGGCGGTAAGGAGAACGGGACGGAGTCAACACCGCAAGCTTCTTTCGTTGATACGATACATCTCGTCACAGTCCAAGCCTGAGCGGTTGAGAATCAGTTGCTTGACTTCCCTCCTTTTTTGTCCTATTTTGCTCAGGGTCTGGTTTTTGGTCCGCATTGTATGTATCGTGTTCTGAGCCGTAAAATAGCATCTCTGTGACACCTGTCGGTCCACTCGAACACACGGATTGAATGTCTTGTGGCCTTGTGGATTATGAGTGAATTGATGATCCGTGGGCATTTCCCGGACCGGGACAGCCGCGGGCGCCACTGGCGACTGTCGACCCCGAGCGTGGTCTTCATCTCCTTCCACTCGACCGTCGACAATGGTCGTCACGATCTTCACGTCTCGCGATGCCGTCTCACCTGTCTCGTGGCGGAAATGCAGCAGTGAAGGACGATTGTGTTTCTCGCGTGCCTCGCATGTGGTGTATGATATATATTCCCTCTCCTGCGCTCGTCCCCGCCCCCGTCCTCGTTGCGACCACCTCGACGCCCGCTCCGCCCGACCATGCCTTGCTTTTCTCCTCTCTGTGTCTCGGCATGGAGACGTGTGCGAGGACTCCTGAAGAAGCCGAAGGGCGCGTCGAGGGTCGCCTCCCGGAACCAGTCGTCCACAACAGAAATCCCTCCTACCATTCAGCCCAAGCCTAAGGACGACGGTGTTGACGGTGTCTACAGGTGAGTTCGTTCTTTTTTACGCACTTAAACGTGTGTCGTGACCAAACCACAGCCCCCCACGGTCTTTGGTCTGCGACTACTGCTGGTCTCAAGGCCTCTTCGCCCCCGGACCCTTCCAGCAAGCATGGATCTCCCAGACGTCCTTCAAGGATTTTTCGACCGCTACTACCTGGGCTCAAGTCGAAGCTTCCGCGTCCCAGGGATGTCAGTGGTGTAAGTTATTACTTTCCACGAGAACCGAAGCCGTACTACAGGACGACCTCCGCTACACGGTTGGCTTCCGCATCGACTCCAGCAGGAACGGCGCCACCCCAAAGGGTGTCCAGACGTTGAAGCTGACGATAGACGACACCCCTCACTCTGCTTACTATGTGTACACGGATCGCGGTGAGCGTTGTTCGACCGCGAGAGGTGTCCGCGAACTAAGTTTCCCACATAGAAAACCCTGCCACTCCGCTAATCGCAGCGAGACCCAAGGTGCTGGAGCTCAGCCAGCCCCCAACGTATATCATGGCCACCAACGTTCTCATCGACTGCATTCGTTCCCACGAACAATGCCCCAACCCTCACAGCGTCAGCCTCCCGACTCGTGTCGTTGACTGCTCTGATCCTCAGAATCCCAAGCTGCGCATCGGCTATGGAGAGAAGGCGCCATACGCTGTGCTCAGCTACGTCTGGGGAGAAGGCCAGGCGCACTGCACGACCTCGGAGAACGTGGAAGCGTACACGCTCGGGATCAACCTCGACGACCTTCCCCAGACGATCAAGGACGCCATCTCGTCCACGCATTCGCTCGGACTCCGCTATCTGTGGGTCGACGCGCTATGCATCTTACAAGATTCCAGGGAGGACAAGGCCCGCGAAGTTGCGATCATGCGAACTACCTTCAGGAACGCGTACTTGACCCTTGTCGCGGCCAACGCCAAGCGTGTCAGCGAAGGCTTCTTGCAAGACCGTCCCCTTTCATCGCCCCCCGACATCCCTCTTCCCTTCCGCTTCCCGGATCACCAAGTTGGCTCGTTCTGGCTCTCTCCCGCATGGCGTCAGTACGATGGCTCGACGGAGCCCGTCAATCGACGCGCATGGTGCCTCGTCGAACGTTTGCTCTCCCCGAGGGTGCTGCTCTACGCATCGCACACCCTCCAGTTCCAGTGCCAGTCATCCGTCGTCAACATCGGGAACGCCGTTTGCCCTCCCCGCACCCTATGGCGCCTCCCGGATCTCCTGTTCCAAGCCGACGCCGATATGTCCAAACCGTTGTCCCAAGAAGACAAGAAGACGCTGTACTACGCCTGGAACGAGGCGATCGGAGAGTACACCCACCGCGCGCTCACCGACCCCGGGGACAAGTTGCTCGCGTTCGCCCCGATCGCGGAGCTCTTCCAGCGCGCGCTCAAGTCGGACTACCTCGCCGGGGTCTGGGCGGACAACGTCGTGGACGGCCTGCTCTGGTACAAGAACTCCGGGACGCGCCAGCGACGGCCCGATGCGTACCGGGCACCCTCCTGGTCGTGGGCATCGGTCGACGGGAGGGTGATGGCGCAGACGGTCGACGACCGGCTCGACGGCGCGGCGAAGGGCACCGAGTCGTGCGAAGTAATGGCGTGTGAGACCACGATCCTGACCGAGCTCCTGCCGCTCGGCGAAGTCATCGACGGCACGCTCACCGTGCGCGCGGTGATCGTGGCGGCAACGTGGAACCCCGAGTCCTCGATGCCCGAGGTGTACCTGCAGCCGTCGGTCGGCATGCCCGGGTCGATGCCCGGTACGGCGCAAGCGGGGCCGTCGACGATGCTGGAGTCGCCGCTGGAGCTGATCCATATTGGCTCGGCGTACCCTGACAGCGTGGAGAACGTGCATGAGGTGTGGGCGGTCCCGCTGCGGTGGAACACGACGACGGAATATGCGGCGGGCCTGATCGTCGCGCGCGCAAGCAGCAACGAGGACGAGACTAAGTTCCGACGAGTGGGGTACTTCCGCACGTCGGAGAGCGCGCCTCTCTGGGGCCTGTGTTGGATGAGCGACAGGGAGGCGCAAGAGGTGGTCCTAGTGTAGCACGCGATAATGGCCATATGGCTCCAGTATGCTCATGTAACATAATATTATGACAAGCTTTCGCCGGGCTGCGCTCTCCCAAGTCTTGGCATGTCTCGTTCTCGAGAACCTTGCGCATTACCTGAGTCATAACACGGATTTTAGCAGCGATTTTCATCGACACGGGACAACTTCATTTGACGTCGGCGGGAGCGGATCGCAGTCATCCGAGAAGGTCGGAGAGGAATCTGGCGATGACTTCGACCCCCAGCGCCAGCGCGATGCCGTCCTCCCACCGTCCTCTTTCTCCCGCCCCCGTCTGTTCCCTGCCACTTCCCGAGTCTGCGGAGAAGCGGCCTCTTCTCAGGACTGCACGGCTTGCGGAGGCTATATGAGCAATGTCAGCCAGCACCTTCTGTCAGGTGTGTTCACGTCCCAGATCTTGCCCTGCACTCTGCACTCTGCTCATCGTCGTACGACACCCAGGTGCCCTTTCGGGGTTTGCTTCAACGATAATCCTTCAACCCTGTGCGTTTTGCGCGTCGTCCTCATTTCCCCTGCCCTAAGTCGCGTCTCTGCCACAGTCGACTTGTTGAAGACCCGCATCCAGCAACCGGACCAACTCAACAAGCTCCGACTCTCCCCCCTCGCCCCACAGTCCACCTTCATCTTCCGAACCGCCCGGGACATCGTTCAGAACGATGGCCTGGTCGGTCTCTGGCGCGGCACAACCGCCTCCCTTCTGCGGAACGTCCCTGGCGTCGCCATGTACTTCACCGGCCTCAACCAGTTCCGCGCCTTCCTCGCCACCTCGCCCTACTTCGCACGCCTGCGCGCACAAAGAACCCCCGACGCGTATTCAACTTCGACTCTTCCAAAGCTCACCGCGCAGGGCAACTTGTTGGCCGGCGCGCTCACGAGGGTGACGGTCGGCCTGGTGCTGAACCCATTCTCAGTCATCAAGGCCCGCTATGAGGTGCGTGCTGTTCCCTTCCTTCCCCGTTCTTCTCTCGCTGGCGGGATGGCATCCTCACGCCTACTCAGAGCTCCTACCACTCGTACTCGTCCCTCTCCGGGGCGTTCATCGGCCTCATGCGCGCCGGTCCTTCCGAAATATTCCGTGGAGCGGTAGCGTCTTCGCTGCGTGACGCGCCATACGCCGGCATATTCGTCGTGTTCTACGAACAGATCAAGTCCACCCTATGTACGTGACCACACCTCGTACCCCGATGTCGTTGTGACGTTGTCTCTTCCAGCACACGCCATACCCGCCTCCCCCGACGCTACGGTGGTGACGGGCATGCCCTTCGCCCACTCGATGTCGATGTCCACCGCGATCAACTCCGCGTCCGCTGCGTCCGCCGGAGCGCTCGCGACTCTGGCCACGCAGCCGTTCGACGTGCTGAAGACGAAGATGCAGGTGCGGTCGGAGGCCAAGTATCGCGGGGTTGGCAGCACCATCCGGGCAGTATGGCAGGTGAGCGGCGCCCGAGTCCGTTCTGCGATGGGTCGTGTGCTGACACCGTTGTGGTTCAGCAACGCGGGGTGGCCGGCTTCTTTGACGGCGCCACTTTGCGCATATCGCGCAAAGTCTTCAGCTCGGCCATAGGGTGGGCAGTGTACGAGGGGGTGCTCATGGCGTTCCGGACATCTTCGGTCAAGGAACAGGACTGATGAGCATGTACATCTTGTAGCTACGTCGGCCACTTGGGCTATCTCCATTCATCCTCATCCTGCGAGTTTTTGCGCTTCTCATCTCATCTGTGGCATCGTCATATGTTGACGCCAACTCATTCACGAGTGCGTTCACCACATGAATGGGCACCGGCGGCCCATGTGATTCACGTCTCGGCTACAGCTCCAAAAGCCCGAACCTCGGGTCCGTCAGCAGTCAATACGTGTTGTCGCAAAGGGCCGGAGTGTTTGGAAGACATGAGTACCCATCCACGGCAAAGCTACCGGTGGAACCATCGCTGATCACGCCAACCGGGCGGAGATTCGAGTCCCAAGGCCTCAACTCGCATCTAGCCAAGGAACACCTAGGGAATACCATTATGTTGATCGTATGTATCGCGGGGAAGGCGGCAGGTGTCGTAAGAGTCGTTCCAAGGCATCCCTCCGTGCTGGACGAAGCGGGCGGATGCGCTGGAGACAATATCGTGAAGCTTGGGAGGGTAGCGCGAGGGAAGAAGACAACATACGGACTTTCGAGAGGGTGCATACAACATATCGCCCGCGGCGCAGATCGAAAGCCCACCAAGGAAGCCCCATCGCCGCAGCCCCACATCCCGGCTCGGCGAGACAGGGTGCCTTGTCATACCCCACTGGTCCACAAGGGTTTTACGCATCCGCGGACCCGCCTTCGCCGTTCATCCGTCCAGGCGGGCCGCCGCGCGTGAGACCTGCAGACGCGAAGCCACGAGCGGCGAAGCCTCCGCGTCCACGTCCGCCGCGCCCGGTGAAACCGCCTCTGTGGCCGCCGTTCTCCACCGTGCGCGACTCCTTGTCCGTCGCCTGCTTCAACTCCGGGGTGCCCCCGTTCAGACTCTGCAACGAGCTTCAGATGTCGGCCGCACCCCCAGTAGCCGTCTCCACGCACCTCGCCGTTTCTCGCCAAGCCAGCCTTCATGCCCTCCTCGTCACCAAACTCGACGTAGCACATCTTCTGACCGCGACCCGCAAAGTTCGCCGGATAGTTCACGCGAGTGATCTATCGACCCACGCCATTTTGTCAGTATCAAGCTCGAGCGGCGATCGTGCAAAGAGGTCACCCACCCCGTCCTTCGCGCCCCCGAAGTAGTCCCTGACTTCGGTCTCGTTCGCGGGGAACTGCATGCGCATGAAGATAGTCCACGGGTTCCGCGCAGGCCTTTTGCTCGTCGGAGTGCGCGCGCCGCCGCTCTCCGTCGTGGGCGACATCACCCCGTCGTCGGCCCGCGCGTCGCCGCTGGCCCCAGCAGCCGGCGCGGCCGCGGCGACGTCCGGGGTCGCCTTGCCGGACTTGGGCGGCGGACTGCTCAGGTCGATCTCCGCGCGTGCGTTCGGCGTCGGCGACGTCGCGTCATCCTTGCCTCCCCCAGTGGCTTCGCGTTCGGCGCGCTCGAGCTGTTTGCGCTCCTTCTTGCGCTCCCGCTTCGCCTTCTCGCGCTCCGCCTTGTCGAGCGCGGCCTGGTTCGGCGCGCCGTTGAGCTTCGGCGTTTCCCTGCCAGAAGCTGGCGGAGGCGGTGTGCCCGGCTTGGATTTTGAGGCGGAGAGGTGAGGCGGGAGCTGCTTCTCGGCGGCCACCGGCGTTGCTGCGGTAGTTCCGACGCCCTTGGGGGTCCCTGCGGCAGTGCCCTGCGCGGAAAACGAGGGAGCGGCGGTATCGGATGTCGCGGTGACAGTGGAGGGCGTGATGGTGCGGCGGTAGGCGTAGTTGAAGCCCTGGCTCTTGAGCTCGGCGCTGACGCGCCCGTCCTTGACGTCGAGGACAAGCGAGCCGTACGCCGCGTCGCACAGGTTCCAGTTCCAACAGTTCTTCCATGCAGGGTCTTCGCCGTGTGGCTGGCCAGTAGGACCGGGCTGGTTCGGTGGGGGAGGTATCTTCTCGACCACGGAAAGGGCCTTGTCCAAGAGGACGCGCTGGTGCTCGTCGATGACCGCATCCACTTGCGTCTTGACGCTCTCCCAAACCTTGTCGAAGGCGTCCTTCCCGGCCAGGACCTTGTGCCGCAGCCCCTCGAAGTCCGACTGCACGCTGAATTCGTTGTACGAAGACGCATACCGGAAATGGAGACCCGCAGAAACAGTGAGGTCCGCTTTGAGCACCAACGAGAGCTGGCTCATGATGCCCTCCCGCCCAGGACTCGCGTGCGTGACGAGGAGACGCGTCTCGGTGGGATCGAACACGCGTTGCGCGGTGTCGACGAGCTCCCCGATCTGCAGCGCAGTCGTCCACATAGTGCCCTGCCCGCCCGCGATGGTCGCGTTCCCGTCGCCGTTGTCGAACATCTTGTGTGGCACCAGCGCGCCACCCAGCCCGAGGAGCCGCAGCTTGACGCCGCCGAGGTCGAGGCAGCGGGTGGTCGCCTCGTCGAGGACGTGAAGGTTCTCGATTTCGTACTGCCCCGAGCGGAACTTCTCGAGCACAATTACGTCCTCGCACGCGCCCCAGACGGTGTAAACGGGCACTTGGAGCTTGATTTGACCGGAGAGGAGTAGAGGGAACTCGGAAAGAAGCGAGATGGTGACGGTGGAACGGACCGCGTGCGGGGGATTTTCAGGTGCGAGGAGGTGGTTTCTCTGAGCCGTAGGGATGAGGGGCGAATACATAGTGAGGTGACGGAGGGTGCGGTCGTTTATCCTGTCGAGACTGGGGGCCTCTGCGGGCGCGTGAGGATGAGGAGCGTCGCGACCGAGGGTTTACATACCGAAGAAGCCAAAGTCCCCGGTGTGGATAATGGCGGACGCGTTTGCTTCTCGCGCGAGGTCATTGAGGGCAGAGAGGCGGCCACGAATATCAGCGATGCACAGGAGCCTGCCTTGAGTGGTGTCGAAGACTCTAGTCTGTGTGTTGACCTGATACTGGGTTCTCGGGTTCGGCGAGCTGGTCTGGCGAGTGGAGGTGGAGGCGGAGGCAGGGCGGGTGACTGACTGCATTTTGGACGGCAATCGGGAGGAGGAGGTGGGGGTCGCAGCACAACCTGCAGGTTCATCTAAATCCTGCCGACAAGTCCATATCCGGAGTTACTCAGAGGATTCTGGCCGCTACCTTGGGTTAGGGGCGCCAAATCAGCGCGACTCAAGCTTCAAATTTCAAACTTATGCCCACTGGCATCTTCTGGCAGTGACGACGGAGTGTATGTTTACGATGCGCCAGTCCACCCCCCGCGAATGGGCGGTGGACACGCTCTGACAGATCCAAGGGCCCCATTCATGCTTCTTCTGCGGTACGTGACAGCTAAACCGTCGAGATGTCTCAAGTAGACCTCTCTATCCAGTTCAAAACCACTCTACAGCTAAGCACCACCTTCTCCACGCGCAAACAACTTGTCGAAGTCGTATTCCGTCCAACGAACCTCGGGGCAGACCCCAGCAAGCTTCCACTCCCCGTCGATTTTCTTGTACCAGTTGGTGGAAATGCCATGCGCGTGACCCTTGACAGCGACCGCGGTGTGCGTCTCATCGGTGTAACGCTGATGAGGGACACGTAGCTGGTGGACACCGGTCACCTCAGTGTCGCTCGTTCTTGTCCACTTGCTGGCCCCGATGAAATGCTGCGTCTGCAATTGACGATCACCGATCACCTGGGGAGACGAGATCATCGCAACGAAGTCGTCGGCTGGCATCGTCTCCCAGAGTTTGCCGAACAGGGAGCGAAAGTCGACCTGCACGAGAGCCTGTCAATACGTGATACCCAGATGGATGGCGACGACGAGAAGAGGAGAAACTTACTCTCAACGTCGGGGCAACGCATGTTCGCAGCTTGTCCCAATCCTTTCTGTCATAGCTGTCGACCCACTCGAAGGCACACGCGGTGAGTGCCAGATAATCCCCAAAATCGATGTTTGTGCTTGTCATTATTCTGACGTTTGATGGCAAGGGCTTTCAAATTTCAGCGTTGAGAACTCAACTCACGAGTTGCATAGTCGCGCACCTTGGTTCTCGGTTTAATCGGAGTCTGAGAGAGAGAGAGTCGGGTCATCTGAAACGAATGCTCGTAGCGCATATATATATACGTAGCCCCGGGCTGTCCAGGAAAGCGCGAGCGACGTCATTGTGCCCGGGCGCACAGAGCCGCTTTCGGAAGGTGTTTGCCACGTGCGGTCTCTGCCAAATTCCAAGCCACTGTCTCGCCACTTGGCCCGCTTACTTGTCGGCTTTTACACGTCGAATAATGCAGCGATCGTATCCAGTGCTTAGTTCATCTGAACAGAGAGCCGCCGAGCAATCGCGGAACATAAATTGGTCATCGTTTGTCCGTGAATCGCGATACGGACGAATCCGCGGTGTACGGCACCAGGGTCCAGCATGCGAGCGGAGGGGCCTCCGAAGCCCGCATGCTGCTCTCTGTCGTCCCACCATGTGCTAGACCTCCTCTCTCGACCTCCGTCCTTGGTCTTGCTCGGCACACCCTTGACACTCTCAGACTTCCTCTTCCCCCAACTGGCTCCATATCATCTTCACCTTCCCATGTACACCCTCCATGGCAGCCAAAGCGCAACAGCTACCCCAGGACAACACTGGTTCCTCCGTACTATCTGAAATCGCCCCCACCATCACCCCCGCTTCTTGTGTTCTTGCATCCATACTTCCTCTGCCAGAGGATCCCCTCATAATATACTCCGTTTTCACTTGCTCCCCCGCCACTCAGGATCCCCTCGAACAACTGGAGCTCGCCCGGAGAAACATCCTCCGTCGGAATGAAGGACGGGCTGTCATAGACTCTCTCCTTCCGTGCGTTCACGTCTCAAAGGAATCATCCTCGTTGTATGTATATGCCATTGGATCCAACTCGCGACTATGTCCGGTGCAGACCGCACTGGAGCAGCTGCAGCTAGAGGCACTATCTTGTGAGTGTATGCGTAACTCTACTGCTGTTATATGTGCATGACCGTCTATGTAGTGCTCGAATCAGTGTCATTCTCGCCCTCTGGGATCTATCCATGTTCTTTCAGCTGTTCCATCCAGCGAAAGCCTTGTGAATCATGTCTCAACCTCGCATGCTCCATGGATACCCCGGCTCACATCCAAACGCTCCCCAGGATACCGTTACGCATTCCCTTCTCTTTATTCCTCCAAGCTGTTCGTGACAGGCTCATAGACGACGTGGCGGAGGCTGCGAAGCTGCACCCACACGGAAGAACTGTCGCACGACTAAAAGGTGGATTCGTCCTCGGTACCATTCCTTTCAGCTCCGAGTGGGCCTCCGGATGGGAAAACCAGGCCCGAAGCCGTCCGTACATCTTCTGTCAACTACAAGTTCACATCTCCCTCTCGGCGCACGAACCTTCCAACGTCAGACTTGTTGTCCATCCCGTCCTTCGTCCGACCTACTACCTTCCGTTCCAATCGTCCCTTCCATTACCTGCCGGAACCCCTCTCCTGCTCTTACCACATGGAGTTCCGGCGTATTATCTCAGCACTTACTCTGGTCCTGCGGCAGCCCTCACTGCACAGTTCGACGAGGTACTCATCGGCCTAGGTGCGGGAAATTGGAAGCGGCCCTCCCCGGGATCCAACACTCACCAAGATCCGACTTTCATTGTGGTCTGGCTCGCGGTGCAGAACAAGCAAGGTGAAGACAAAGGGATGCCTGTCATTTGGCCGGCGACGCTGTGCGTGTCCTATCATCCCAACTCTCCGGCGGTGCACGCTCGTGCGTCGCTCCCGTACATTCCCCAGCTCCCTACCCAGCTGCAAGCATCTCCACCTCCCCCGGTTCCCCCCGTACCTCAGTCCCTCCCGCTTGGCATACCAGCGACTCCGTCAGCTGAGGTGCCGGCAAGTGCCACGACGACCTCTCCCCAGGTGCCTCTGCCATCAGCCGAGCGGGATCGTTTGACTCCCTCCTTCCAACGTCGACCCACTTTGGCGAGAGCAAGCACCACCGGTGATTCTTGCGGGCATTCCGAACGCTCTCCTTGGCCAAGATACCCCATGTTCCTGATGTCAAGAGGGTAGCGTCCGAAGTCAGTGGTTATGTCGACTTCGTCGTCAAAGAACGCGAGCGGGAAAGAGAACGATCCGTCGAGAAAGGCAGGAGCAAGAAATCCTCGCTAGCATGAAGGGCGGCCAAGAAATTGGCCAGCCGCCACCTTCAATTTCTCCAGTACCTACCATCTCGAAACCAGAGCTTCCCCCCATCCAGACGTACGGCCTGGCCGACTTGAAGACCGCAAATCCTCCGACACAAGTGGAAGCTGCTGAAGACGCGCCCGCCTCGGCGAGTTCGGTGCACTCCGGAGATTCTCTGTTTTCCTTCCAAGATGCAGATGCGCCAGCGGATGTCCCTTCGCCGGAAGGTATAGTCGTCGACCCTACAAACTCTGCTGAAGAGGGCGTCGTTACTACTGCGCCTGTCGATATCCCGCCACCAATCAATACAGCAAGCTTTGATCCCTTTCAAAGCTTCGAAAATGGTTGGGTGCAGCCGCCGAGTACTTTCATGGACGTCAACGAGGATTATGACATGGGTTTTGGAATGGGAGAAATGGGGATGGAGGCGATGGGCAGTGCCAGAGGGGCGACCCTGGTGTCAGCACCTTCAACATGGATGATGGATTTGGCGTTTTCACGGAAGACGACTTTGACTTCTTCGACGCGCCATCCGCACCGCAGAAGCCTATCGTGCCACCCACGCGCTTGTCAACACCGCTCCTCCCGACAATTTCCCTTCAGTGTTTGCGCTTGCGCCAGTCACTGCTGTCGATGGCCCTGTACCAGCTCCAGGACCTCCCTCGGCGCATCTAGTTCAACCATTACCATGGAATGTACAGCTGGTCGAGCCGTTCACGCCAAGGACGAGTGTCGACATGCAGGTCATTCTTGACAGCCACGGCCCACCAGAACTGGTACCCCCATCACCTTCCAGAACGTTGTCATCACACTCTGCCCCTGCCACGCCTTCGGTCATCCTCGCTGATTCCGACAAGTCGCCCGCGAATCGGAAATTCAGCTTTGCCACCCTCGCCCCTAGTGTCTTCGACCCTATTCCTTTTGCGCCTAGCCATCGAGAAGCCGACGGAAAATATGCCATAGGGAAGTTCGCGCTGCCGACTCCGCCTATGGACCAAGACCGCGTGGAGCCCATGGTCTTCATCTCGTCTAGGCCCACATTTCCCGGTAGCTGGGAATCTAAGTATCGCGCCGCCACCGATCCCAAGATCGGCATTATCCGCAAGCTCATCGGAGTCAAGCGTAAAAGCGTCGACCAGGGACGCCGGGAGCAAGGAAATCCCCATGGGACTCATATCGTGAACCAGAGGAGTGGCAGAGTAGCTCCCCGCCTGCTGTCGAGGTCGACTCCGACGAATCCGACGACGAAGTCTGGATGGAAGAAGACGACTCCGTGGCAGCGCCCCGACCGTCGACTCCGCCACCGTCGTACCTCCCGCTTGGCCCCACCCTGCTGCACACCCACTTCCACCATGCGCACTTGCTGCCGATGTGCACGCCTCTTCGGCCTCCGGGAGTGGCCGTCAACAATGCTCCCGGAAATGCCCCACCGATCTCGGTCCCTACACCTGTATCCCCCGCCGCGATCCTGGCGCCGCTTCGGAGAAGTCCAAGTCGCTAGAGGCGGCCGCGCAAGTGCTCGTGAATGAGGTCGTCGAGAACCCCATCTGGGCGGAAGCGTGGCGAGCAAATGCATCTCTATCCCCGACCCCGCCGGTCCTGCCTGCGAGGATCTGGCAAGCGGACGCACAGTTCATCAGCAATTTCCTCGGCCGGCCCTACCAGTCCCGAGCCGCCATGACAGAGCTGCAGACATTGTGCGGTGGAGGTCAGTGCTGTCGGCGGTTCTACGCGCAGGATGCTGAAACTCATCTTTGTGCAGGCTCGGGTCAAGGCGACGCCAGACTGACGATCAGCGATCTGGAAGCTCCGTTGATCACACTTGCAAAGGGTGACGCAGTGATGCAAGTGCTGCCGCCTTCGCTCAGGTTCTGGGAGAAGCTTGGACTGTCGCCCCGGGCCGGCCCCAAAGACGTGACGGCATATGTCTTCTTCGAAAGTTCTGACGAAGATCGCGGGGCTGAAGTTGAGGACTGGCTTGCCCGAGTATCGGCAGCGTACCACGTAAGTACCTTGGTCATTAGCATCGAAACGTTATTCACCATGAGACAGGCGAAGGGCTTCGGAGCACATACCCTTGGCGTTTGCAAGAACGGCGCGAAGGGCACCTTTCCGACCCGATTTGATGCATTGCGGAAGGCGCTCAGTATGTTCAGATTCAACGTCTCATTTGTGATAATTATTCATGATTCTGCAGCGGGCTTGGTATCGGAGATGTCTCCAAGGGGTCCTCACGCGGTCTTTTACATTGTCACCCCTGTTTCCATCATCTCGTCATCTTCGACCATCCTTCGACAGATTCTCTCTGCCGTCAGGCGCTTTTACAAGGCGCATACGGACGACGACATCTTGGTCCACTTCGTCCCCGAATACGTCGTCTTTGGCAACCTTTCTCACCCCGCCGCCAACTTGGGCCGGCTGGACACGTTCGTCGGTAGCGTCTACGACCGCATTCTAATCCCCGTCAACCGCACCATGTCCCGCAAGTTCTTCACTCACGGCGCCCCGGTTGTTAGACACTTCGAAGCTCCAGCCTACGCCTTGGTTCCCTCATCTTTCGTCAGAACTAGAAACGGCGCTCTGCATTCAAAAGTTACGTTCTCTCTGGACCCAGGAGCGCAAACGCTCGACGTGACTCGGCGGCATATGCTGTTACATGTGGGCTACCAAGTGTCGTTCTGCGGACGGTGGATCCTTGCTGCATGTATCGACGCTGAAGGGGAAACACACGTGCTTAAAGCTTGGTTGACCCCTGATGAGTATGTCGAGGCCTTCGTCGTCCAGCAAGTCTGGAATCTCGTTCATGGCATATCCAAGCGTGCCCACATCGAATGGCGGATTGTCATATCAAAGCTTGGGTTGATGCATTACTCTGAACTTGACGGTGAGTCACTTCTTGATTGTTCTTGGTGCTATGTACTAACGTTACCGTTCCACAGCCTGGGTAGAACACCTAGAGTCCGTGGTCACCACCTCTAACGACACTCCCCCAGTGCACGTCACACTACTCGCCGTGGATCACGAACACTCATGGACATTTCTTGCTCCTACCGACAATATCTCGTTTGATATCCTACATCGCACTCCCATTCCAGCCGCTGCCTTTCCTTCCTCAAAGTCTTCGCGCACTCGCACTGTTTTCTCGGATGCATCTGTCACCGCGTACTATCTTGCCCCATCCTCTCAATCGCTCCTCTATCCCTCCATCACAGTCGATCGATCCACCAAATGCGGCCCATTTCCACTTATTCCCGGCTCTTTCGAAGCACCCTTCATCCCAGATCTCGAAGAAGACGACTCATCCTACTCAGTCGTTTCCCTCTCTGACTCCGAGAGCCTTCGTGTACCCGCGTGGGTCGGCGTCGTCAGCGCGCCGTCGTCGACCGACTACACCTCGCTTTCCACCACGCGCATCTTCCGTCTCTTCACCACGCACTCACCCCGCTCAACCTACGCTGCCCGTGCCTCATCTCCGGGTGACGCACAACAAGACCTCATGGGCGACATCGTGCGCAGTTTCCACGATCTCGCCGTGCTCTCGCGCGTGCGATGGAGGCTGCCCTCGGATCCGGCCCTCCCGTTCCACCTCGCTGCGCTCGAGTTGATGCGGGCGGCGCTGAGCGGGGGCGCGGTGGACCCCTAGTGTTTCGATGGACAAGTCGGTCCGCGCTCCTGGGTTCTTTATTGTGTTACTATGGCTTTTTCTGTCTCTCACGCAGCTCTCCTCGTCTCCCGCTCTCTCACTCGCATATCTGGTGTCTCCTATAATGCACTTCCGTCAGGGACTCGCTCTTGCCATCTAGTGTACGTAGTCAACTCCAATCCCGCTCGTCCATCGCATGTTCTTCTGTCGCAGTGCTCATACACCTGTACATCACCCATATAATATGCACTTGTATCAACTATAAGTACGTCGTTCTCTGTCAGCCCGCCTCAACGACGGCGGGTGGGTTGTTGGCACCGATTGTTCAGTCAGGCCGAGCTGCTGGACTATGCCGGCAAGTGGGCTGACATCTCCTGAAGGCAGGTTGGCGTTTTCTGCTTTCATCACTTCGTCACTCTTCTAACTTTGATGTGCGTATTATTTGGGAGGGTGTTCTAGGTCAGAACGTACCCACCCAGAACGGGGTGGTACTATGCTCTCGAGTCAACCCTGTCAAAGACGGAGTCGCAGCCAGGCGAAAATATCAGCAGTCCCCCGCAGGTCTCGCCTGTGCAGTGTGCAGCCCATCGCGCCTGCGTTATGTGGTCAGCCTCACATGCACATGCGTGTGCTCCGAAGGCGACCGGTTATTTATGGATGGGCTGACCGTGGAGCAGGGTGGTGGGCGGGCACGGCATGCCTGCCGAATGTCCGCCGCAGAGGCGCAACCCATCTTTGCCAGCCGCAGAACTCGAGGTATAAAAGCCAGCCTAGCCGGAGACAACTCCTCAGCAGCAGCTCATTCGTCTTCGTCTAGCATTTTCTTTTGCTCTCAACCGTCTTCTCTTCTTTGCTTCACGAACTCCCTCCACACCCTCTTCTTCAACCCTCTGCCAACTCCCGAGTCTACTCCCACGATGCAGTTCAAGTCGCTCTTCCTCGCCCTCGCCACCCTCTACGCCATGGTTGCCGCGTCGATGGTGACGGTCTCGTACGACCATACCTACGACAACGCGTCGAGGAACCTGTCGATGACGGCGTGCTCGGACGGGCCGCACGGGCTGGAGTCCAAGTTCCCGACCTTCGGCTCGCTCCGGCATTTCCCCAACATCGGCGGCGCGGTCGCGATCGCGTTCTGGGACTCGCCGTCGTGCGGCTCGTGCTGGCGGCTCACGTACGAGAACCGGAGCATCAACGTCCTCGCCGTCGACCACGCCGCCGATGGCTTCAACATCGCGTTCGCGGCGATGAACAAGCTCACGAACGGCCAGGCGAGGTCCCTCGGCCGGGTCAACGCGACGGCGAAGGAGGTGTCGGCGAGCGCGTGCGGGCTTTGAGCCTGGAGGTGAGTTCAGGGGGCGCTGCGCACTGGATGCATTTGCTCACCTGTGCCGTGTATCTGCAGCTCCCTACTCTCGATGAGTTTTACGAAATCAGGACTTTGGACACGGACATCACGGATTGCTATCACCATATCATGGACTTGTTTGTACACGCTACACGTTTTGTTTGAATGCACGCTGTATTCTGAGCGTCGATATAACCCGTTTGCTGAGAGACCGTCAGCCAACGATTTGCGGCAGATCCGAGATCCGAGGCCTGGGTGCATGTGATTACCCCGCGGACGGTCCCTCCGGGCGAGCGCCTGTTCTGCGCGTTCAAGAGCTCGCCCAGGCTTTCGAGGTTGGCCCATTGCCTCCATCCCGTCGCCCCGGCCACTCTCGACCATGTTCCGCGCTGCTGCTCGTGCTGTCGCCCCTGCTTCTTCTTCTTTCCGCCAGAGGGTACTCCCTCAGTCTGTGGCTGCCACGCGGTTCGTCCTACACACCCATGAGATGCATGTATTTGCAAGGACTCATGTCGATGTTGCAGACACTTCTCTCAATCACATGTAGTAGCATTCGAGTTGAGGCCCACGTCACTGGACACATTCACGGAGGAGGAGGAGATGCTCCGCGAGTCCGGTGCGTTGCACACGGTGCTCTGCAGAGTGCCCGCGAAAGGGCTCACATTCGGTTCCAGTCAGGAGGTTCGCGGAGGATGTCGTGGCACCCAAAGTCCGTACCATGGATGAGGAGGAGAGGATGGATCCCAGTGTCATCAAGGCGCTCTTTGAGCAGGGCGTGCGTTACCCCGTACAGACTCTTCACTACATCTCCATGCTCAACCTTCTCTGTCCCTTCAGCTTATGGGCATTGAGACCAGCGCGGACCACGGCGGCGCCGAGTCTTCCTTTACTTCCGCAATCATTGCAATTGAGGAGCTCGCACGCGTCGACCCCTCGGTATCCGTCATGTGCGACGTTCATAATACTCTCGTGAACACCGTTGTCCGCAAGTACGGCACCAAGGAGCAGCAGGACGAGTGGCTTCCTAGGCTCTCTGAGTCCATGGTGAGTGTTTGCCTTTGTCGTATCAGCCGTATGTGCTCAACAATCCCTCCCCAGCTCGGCTCCTTCTGCTTGTCAGAACCGGCCTCAGGTTCCGATGCGTTTGCTCTGCAGACAAGGGCGGTGAAGGACGGTGACGACTGGATCATCAACGGCACGAAAATGTGGATCACCAACTCATATGAGGCCGACTTCTTCCTCATCTTCGCCAACGTATGTCTTCTTTCCCTCTTTCCCTCTCCTTCGCCGCCCTAACCCGTGTCCCTTCAGATTGATCCCAGCAAGGGCTACAAGGGCATCACCTGCTTCATCGCGACCAAGGACATGGGCATCCAAATCGCCAAGAAGGAGCAGAAGCTCGGCATCCGCGCCTCCTCCACCTGCTCCCTCGCCTTCGACGACCTCCGCGTCCCCGCCGCGAACGTCCTCGGCGGCGAGGGCAAGGGCTACAAGATCGCCATCGAGATCCTCAACGAGGGCCGCATCGGCATCGCCGCCCAGATGCTCGGCCTCGCCCAAGGCGCGTTCGACAAGGCGGTGCCCTACACCTTCCAGCGCTCGCAGTTCGGCCGGCCGGTCGCCAGCTTCCAGGGGCTCGCCTTCCAGCAGGCCGAGGCCGCGGTCCAGCTCGAGGCCGCGCGGATGCTCACCTACAACGCCGCGCGCCGCAAGGAGGAGGGCCGCGAGTTCGCGCGCGAGGCCGCGATCGCCAAGTACGCCGCGAGCCAGGTCGCGCAGAAGGTCTCTGGCGCGGCCATCGAGTGGGCTGGGGGCGTCGGCTTCACGCGCGAGACGGGGATCGAGAAGTATTGGCGTGACTCGAAGATCGTGCGTTGGTTCTCCACCTCGCGCTTCTCCCGCTCTCACCCTCGTGCCGTCTTTCGCAGGGCGCTATCTACGAGGGGACGTCGAACATACAGCTGCAGACTATCGCCAAGTTCATCCAGAAGCAGTACTCATGAGAGAGGGCTGGATCTGTTTCGTACCATAGGAAGGCTTGATGACACACTGTACATTGCATCACACAATACTTTCGGATATTATCCATCGAGCGTAAGTTCTCGACCGTCACTTCAGAGCGGTGTGCATGATTGCAGCAAGTGAACAAAACAGCAGCATCAGAAAGGCATAAGGCCTAGTGCACCCTGGCAAGACCCTTCGATATCCGCAATCTGCAGACGGCGTGTGAGCACAAGCGCACAACAACGCACATATCAGCCTCACCTCCTTAGGAGCGTTGACACTTAGGACCACCGGGCGTTTCTTGCCAACCACCACCTCATCCTCTATCCGGATGCCGATGTTGTGGAAGTGCTTGGGGAACTCCGGTAAAGGAGGCACATAGACGCCTACGGAACGCCATGAACGCTAGCCAGACAGATCGCAGGCAGTCCGCTCACCCGGTTCAATGGTGATGACCATGCCCGCCTTCACCGGTGCGTTAGTGTTCGTCAGACTAGACTCGTGTAGGTCTGCAGAGAGTCACGTCAGCGAGCGACGACGGGACACTAGGGAAAAGCACATCGCACCAATCCCAACCGGGTGCCCCACCAGATGGGGGTACAGCGTGTCCAAGGAGCCTGAGCCCAGCGGGAAGTTAAAACCTATCCGGTCGAGCTCCCGGCGGAGCTTGCTCGACGACTCGCGGTGGAGGTGCATGATGGACATGTCGGCCTCCTCCGTGCAGAGCGTGATGAGGTGCTTCTGGACCTCGAGCACGGCGGTGTATAGGGCGGCTTGCTCGGGGGTGAATTTTCCGTTGGCGGGGAAGGTACGAGCTGGGGTGCATAGACATGAGGGCGCGTCCGCGGGTAAGGTGCGAGAGGACGTACTGATGTCTGAGGCGTATCCGTTGTATTCGCAGCCTGCGTCGATTAGGACCATCTCGTGGTCCGCGATTAGTTGATTATTTGATGTGTAGTGTATAATGAGTGCGTTGGGGCTGCAGATAACGGTGAGTAGAATGGCATGGGGGCATACACGCATCGGCCACATACCCAGATGCTACAACGGGGACGTATGCGGGACGTTGCGACCCTTCTCGGGCGCAGAGGTACTCGAAGTGCGCGGCGACGGCATGTTCGGAAATACCAGGCTCGGTGAACCTCATGGTCTGCGGGTACTGTCGTTACACTTTCTGAAGCAGCAAACACGACGGCCACTCACTTTGTTGTGCGCGTTCGCGCTTATGTCCGCCGCCTGCCGCATAACCGCCTGCTCAGCCTCGCTCTTCACCGCGCGCAGACGGCCAATCTCAGGTGCAAGTGGTTTACGTTTCGACGCGCTCAACGAGTCCAGGATGGAGTCGTACTCCGTGCGCGACATGCTGCCCGGGGTAAGGTACTGCCCAGGTGCACCCGATCAACGTCCACACCCTCCGCACACACCTGACTGAGCAAGCTTACCTTCAGCAACGTTTTTGGCGACACCGCGCGCGACCTCTTGGAATGGTTCGGCACGTCGATGTACACGGCCGACGCGATCGCGGTGACACTCTTCAGCACACAGGGCAGCGCGGCGATGGGCTCCGCCTCGTCCGCGCCGAAGAACTTGATCACGTCGTCGGGCGCAGTCTTCGCCCCGTCCCACTTCTCCTTCATAGGGTCCGTACCGGTGGAGAAGATGTACATGTAGTACCCGCGCGGGCTGGACGGCCGCTTCTCGAGCACAAGCGCGGCGTCGGGTTCGTCGAAGCCGGTGAGGTACCAGAAGTCGGACGACTGGCGGAACTTGTAGCTGAACGCGGGGAGCTTCAGCATACAGACGAAGGTGGTCATTGAATGACACTCACAAGATCTCTGGGGCACAGAGCAAGTCGTATGTGAGCTCGTGTGTCGGACGGGAGGAGGCAAGCCCACTCACGTCCACTCATGTACTTCACCTGGCCCGCCACGCACACGACGACACTCCCGTCCGGCAGTCCCTTCATCAGCTCCCTCCGTCTCCTATCGTACTCTGATTGCTTGATCCCCGGCGTGGTTTCATGGTCGCGTATGAGGTGCGGATGGGACTTGGGGAGTGGCTGGCCATAACGGGTGGGTTTGAGCTGGGAAAAGCCGTTGACGGAGACGGCGGTGGCATGTGTGCGCGCATGACTCGCGAGCGGGTGGGGAGAGTGTCGCAGGCGTGGTGGGACGAGGGCAGCCCGTGCCAGAAGCGAGTGAGACGGTGGCAGCGAGCGGACAAGCATGAGCGTCTCTCGCTCGGACGCGGCGGCTGAGCGGACCGACGATCCCTCCTCCTCCTTCCGTGACGCCGACTGACCCATCCCTCGTCCCCCTTGCCCCTTATGGGACAAAAACACCAAGCCTTTCTCATCGTCCGTGTAAAGTATCATGACAGGCCAGCAGGCCACCCTGGCAATCGTCGTTGCATCGCCGCCTTACGCGACCAATTTTGCTACAGCTCCTTCCCTATTACTGCCCGCGCCGCTTCATAGAATGTGGCAATCGTGCTCGCTGAGGTCTGCAGCCTAGATGGCCAGTATGCCCGCCGCCTAAGCCTGTCGCCCAAGATTCCACACATACCGTGCCCTTACACTAGCTCTCCACTCGGCGTCGCGTGGATGACCAACCTCCTGCCAGACGAGCAAGGCGATTACTTTGACGTGAAGGACGTTGCCAACCCCCGCGTTTTGTTCCCTTTCTTGCCGAACTTTAGCCTCGACGATCTCGAGTGGTAATAGATACGTGAGCGCAGAATGGTACCAACCTCAAAATTAGCGTGTATCATCGAGTTAGCAATGAGGTGTACGAGTTGTCGCTGTTGAAACGCTGATCAGTTGGGTGGAATCAACAACGGCGTGCGTGTGCCATCAATGTGAGAAGATTGGGTGAGGTAGATTATGGCAGGAGATGATCGCTGAGGAATTGACGATACTTACAACCTGCGACCATCATGGACCACGGCGGCCGGTGCACGTGGGCGCCAGCAAGCGCCTGCCGACGCAACTTCTCTGACTACTGCTTTGATCCTTTTGTCTTCCCATCGCCTTCGACATACCATGAGCCACAACCACACATCCAAACGATACGCCTTACATTACCAGCCTCCGATCCTGGAGGCGCAAGTCTTCTGGCAATAAGACAATCTGCAGTCTGAAAAATCGCAGACTATGGGTTCAACTTCTGGCTGAAGGTGTGTTCCTTCGTTGAAGGTGATCGCGCGCTCTAGAACACGGCCCTCAAAGATACTGCCGCGTAAGGAGGTCTTCGATTCTGGGACCATGCGCATTAGACCGTCCGCGTGCGGTTTCGTGCAAATCCTTCTCTATCTGGTGTAGAAGGCATCCCATCCGTCGCAAATGCCATGGCTTACACTGTGCGCCCACAAACGAGTGGTACGGTCGAAGATGTCGGGTGATTACCACGGATCACCGTCGAACTGGGGAGTAAGTGGGTGGTGGGTGAAGTGACAGGTGAAAATTGAGATCCAAGGAATCACCATCTTTCTTGGGCTTATTCACGATGGGTGGAGCGCGCGGTCTTCTTACATAAGCAGCCTATTCCGAAATGTTGCAAGTCACTCGAACTGCGGTGATTATTGCGATCCACTAGTTCTAACGACACTCAGCTCACAACCAAGTTTTGGGTGACCGACTTATGCCATTCAAATCACCAGCTAGTACTGTACACGTACGATACTCTGGCATATCCGTCTCATCTGCGGTGCGCTATTGCTGATCCACGAGACTAAACTCCATCAGGCACTAGTAATTGTGGTAGTAAGCACAATGGTGAAGCATCCTAGTGACATTTCCCTGACGAGATTTTCACCCTCTTCACGAGTTAAAAATGCGTTGTCATTATCTACACCACATATGGGTGGATTCACCATGTCTCGGAAAATGATACCATGGTGATTCAGAGCAGCATCTAGCTCACAATCACCAACTCCGTTCACCCGGGAACCTGGCGCCTTCCAACCAGCGCCAAAGATGCGAACCTCGGGGTTCCTACCATGGCACGAGGTGAATGCCACCCAGAACGGCTGGGTGACGTGACGGGTGACTTTCACCAGCGGTGGGGCGCACAGTGTTAGTACTGCCTATCGCAGACGCAGCCGATGCAGACCCACACGGCGGACTGTGATCAAGGGTCCAGCGTGCAACGCGAAGGCTGCGCCGACCCTCACCGACCCCGCGCTGAGTCATTTCCCTCGCTCTGGCGGAGGTCCCAGTGGGTCGATTTCGAATCCTCCTGCTGGCTCGAGGTCTCTTCCCACATGTATAAAGCATCCGTACTGTCCCCGAAGGCGGCCTAACTACCCGCGCGGAACTCTACCATGATCCAGACCACGAAACTCGGCGGGACGGCGGCTGACGTCGTGGTGGCTAAAGTTGCAGTACGTGGAACCACGCCATACCTATCGTTCTCTGCTGAACACTTACATGCACTAGCATGGACTGATGACCATGACGTATGTACACCAATATAGGCATGGATGACACTTTTCTGACATGTACACATGCAGTATGAGGGGGAACGTTCCGGATGAACAAGCCTTTGAATCAATCAAGAGTGGTGTCGACTCACTCCCTCCGGGCGTGAAGATGATGCTGAATAGCGGCGAGTATTCCCTCGCACTCACTGTGCATCTTACGTTAACCCTATGCCGCCCCACAGCTGATTTTTATGGAGAGGGTCACGGTATAGGCAACCTGGAGCTTTTGGCCCGCTTTTATGACAAGTACCCGGAATATGCGGATCGGACATTCCTGTCCGTAAAGGTCGGTCACATCTCCTGCGCATACGAAGGACATGCAGCTGACCATTGCGTCAAAGGGGGGCTTCTCGATGATGTCGGAAGGGACTCATACCTTGTGCGTGTCTCATAAGTTTTACATCATCGGATTCCCGACGCCTGCGCAGAGAGACAATCTTTAAGACTAGTGTCGAGCGATCTATCACCGCACTTCGCGGGACGAAGAAGATCGACCTTTTTCAGCCGGCACGCCTCATGCGTGAGTTCACCGTGGAGGACCACGTGAGGTACCTCTCTGCGATGATCAAGGAAGGGAAATTCGATCACCTGGGGTTTTCCGAAGTGGGCGCGGCTTCTCTGCGACGTGGTCATGCGGTATGTCATCGGTTTTCTTCACTTCATCGCCAGGCCTTGACACCATAGCCTTTTGCTCAACTCAGGTGTACCCGATTTCCGTGGCCGAGATCGAGATCAGTCCCATGTCTTACGAAGAAGAGACGAAAAAGGGTATGTGCATTCCAATCCAGATCAAGTTTTTATCGTTTACCCCATTGTAGTCATCGCTGTAGCAGCGGAGCTCGACATCGCCATCAACGCATACTCGTTAGTCGACATGCCTCCCAGGTTGCGCTCCTGTTTCTCACCGTCTGTCCCTGATTAGTCCCCTCGGCCATGGCCTCACAACTGGCAACATCAAAACCGTCGAAGACCTTAACAGTGCGCCAACCTTTCTGTATGATCACCCGGCGTCGACACTGATTTACTGCATAGGCGGATTTCTTAGACTCGACCGCTTCAAGGGGGAGGTTCGTATCATCCATGAGTTTGGCGGTCTAGGCGGCGGTTGACGCTCCATCGTCAGAACTTTGAGCACAACCAGATTCTCGTTGCAGCCTTGGTGGCCATGGCTGGCAAGAAGGGGTGTACGCCTGCCCAGCTCAGCATCGCCTGGGTGGGTTCGCTTGGCGACAAGATCATCCCGCTCCCTGGATCCTCGTACGTCTCCTTCGGGACTTCTGTCCTTCCCAATACGGTCGCGCTCAACGTGTGTGTTCGTTGCAGGAGGAAAGAGCGCACGCTCGAGAACCTGGGCGCGACCAAGGTGGACATGACCACGGAGGACATGGCTGAGATTGCGAGTATCCTCGAGAAGCACCCCGTCCGTGGTCACAGGTATTTCGGCGAGAGCGTCGATGTGCGGTTGTGGGGATGAATCGCGCTCGGCTCTGTCGGGAGCGCATAGGACTGAGGAAATAAAAAGAATGCGCCGTGAACAATTCTCGATGAAATTTGACGTGAGATCTCCAAACGATAACATCGTTATGTCTTCGTCTGACCTCAGCAGAGTGGAAATAAGGCACAGCATCACCTGCGACTCCGTACCCCGGTGAGAAGGATCGAGGGGGCGCGCGACGCTGAGGACGGCCTGACATGCGGCGTCAGACATGGGGTATTTGGACCCGCCGATGAATTTTTCGTTTTCCTCCTTTGTGTCTATGTGTACTCTCGACCAACAGGCCCGGGCCCTCAGAGGTGTGTACAAGAATGTTCAGGGCGGAAGGCTAGTATTCATCATGCTCTGTCGCATTAGGAGAAAATGACTTGCGCCCGAATACTGGCACCATGGGCCCAAGAGCTCGGAAATGGATGTAAGGCCAAGATCGAATCGCTGCACGCAGCGCATCCCTCAAGGCCTCATAGGACGTTGTAATCAGGGGTGTGTCGGCAGCACCTAGGAGCCTGGGCACGATTGTGGGCCCGGCGGCCCGGTATGTGCCGTGATGTCGAACGTCCCTAAATGGGCAGCGAACATGACTTCATCTTCCTCCTTTGTGACTTCGTGGGTGCGGCTGGGCCGACGCTTCCGCACACTCCCGAGATGGACGATAGTGCGCGCATTTGTGACTCGTCGTCCTCTTCCACAATAGGACAAACTCACCCAGGCCACTGCTCGGGATCGAAGAAAGGATCCGGGGTGGATTGTATAAAGTCGAGTCGCTGTATGCGCATCCCGGCCCTTACCCCCCTCGTCCCCCTTGCCATCCTCGCCCGCCATGGGACAGAGACACCAAGCTTTCCTCATCGCTCGTGTACGCCCCCACGGTGCTCCAGCCGGCCACCCTGGCAACCGCCGCTGCATAGCTGCCATCCACCACCAATGGTGCTATGGTTCCCTCCCCCTCAACGCTACCCGCCGCTTCATCGACCTCATTCGCCAACCTCTGAACGCGGCCGCTCTGCTCTCCGAGGTCCGCAACCTGGACGGCAAGTACGGTGCTTTCGGTAACAGAGAGCCCACAATCCCCGATATCCCATGCCCATACACGACCTCTCTGTTCGCCACCGCCTGGTCGACCAATCTCGAGACGGGTGAACAAGGCGAATACTATTCCAGTGGATTCTGTTATCTCGACGCCCCCATGGGCTGCTGGGATGGCGGTGAGTGTCTGCCCTTGTCTCGTCCGGACAACGCTAATGCTGTCGAAGACAACAATGACGGTATCACCATCATTGATGTTACCGATCCCTATAATCCGAAGTATTGTTTCATGGTGGCCGACGGGCCTGTACTGGATGCCCCCGGATATCTTGTACAATACTATGAAGATGTCCTTGGATCCACGGACGACATTGGCGAGGAGCCCAGCTCAAGTAAGTGCTCAGCCGTTTGCGAGTTCTGTGCAGTGAGCTCAAACAATGGTATCTCACAGATGCCCATCTCCAATACCTTCGGAATTGCATGCGGCCTTTGCGTAATGTTCCGCTCATTCCATCCAGCCGCCTACAAGAGGCATGGCCTTATGAGCGCTTCTCGGACCCTCCTGCCTCGCGAGACCAGGGCGTTGCGGGAAACGTTCCACCGTCTGAGTCCGGTGCTAGTGACTCACACACTCTCACCGCGCGCAAAGCGGTGGAAACCGGGTGTATCGACGACCTCGTTCAACTTAGTCGCCTTCCAGACGGGGCTCAGCATGTAAAGGACGCTATCGGCGGGTTTATTCCCTATCCAGACAACGCCATGGACCTTCTCGAAGAGGTCTTGCGGGAGACGCACAGGAAGCACCCGAACTTCGTCGACTTGTCTGGCATCCAGCTTTCTCGCGAGCAAATTCTCCGGGTGCTCTCTGGATGGGACGCGGAGGTCAACTGGCTGGATGTCTCCAACAACGCTTCCACCGTCGTAGACGACATCGTCACAATCCTCGCCGCCGCGCCCCGTACTCGGGTGCTCAACCTCATCGGCTGCTCGTCTGTCGAAGACGCCCCTCTTCTCTCCCTCGTCCGCGACTATCCTCCAGAGCTGAAGACTCTCGAGGGCATCCTCCATCCGGCTCTCCTCGACGACAACATTTCGGAACCGGGGATGAAGACGCGCCCCTCCGCGCTCACCATCGTCGATGTCGGCAAGCACAAGTGGGACTCCGAACCCTCCTTTTCATCTCTGGCGCTCTTTACTCCCGCGCAAGTCGTACAATCCCTCACAGACTTGCTCCCGATGTACGGACTCGACAAGAAGGACTCGTACCGTCCCAACTACCCCATTCGGGGGATCACCGAACCTGCAGCCCTGCAAGGCTGCGCGCGGGGGCTCGACGACCCCTGGGGCACGCGCACCGTCGCCAATGTGCCGCTCTCGACGAGATGGGTCCCCGCGACGCGAAGGTGCTCTGGGTGTTCTACCTTCACCCGGTCCAAGGATGGGCGTTCCTCCGTCTGACGGCGAGAGAAGACGGCGACGGCGAAAGCGTGCCACGCATCGCCGATGCGTACCAGGGCGAGGCTTACCATCTGAAGGGGTTCTTGGAGTGCATGGCGCAGGAAGGACGACCTCTGCCTACTGCGGCCGCGGTCGACCGGCTGGAAGGCCTTCTCGACGTGAAGGACGAGGGTGGTCATGCGATGTTCCCGTTCCTGTCGGATTTGAGCCTCGACAGACTCGAGAACAATTAGAAAAGGCGAACGCAAGGAAGTTTGGTTGAGGGCAGTGGTGTCGCTTCGACATACGCAAGATGTATGAGAATCGGTAGGAGGAGGGAGAGAATGTCATTCAATCATGCCTGCTAGAAGCACAGCCGCATATGGATTCCTAACCCAGTCAAGAGGATGCGAGACAACTTCAGGGTGCATGTAGTGCGCCTGGGCGTTCTCGATCGGCACCAATAAAGCCGCACATTACATAATGTTTGGCGCCCATCGCGGACTCTGAAACGGGCGGCGGGCGTGCGCCAAACACGCGCAAACTCCTGCCAACTCCAACCATCATGGTGAGTATGCCACGTCGCCCCCATATCCCTCTCTGTTCCCTTTCCAGGTGTTGTGTACTCACCCCAACGTCTGTTCTCCCTCGGAAAACCCAGTACGCCGACTCCGCCATCCCTGCAGACCCTTACAACGAGGCCTACAACAATGATCCGCCTCCTGCGTCCGCCGCACCTCCCTCAGAGTCTCGCGACCTGACCAGCCTCCTCCCCGCGGCCGGTCGCGCTCGCGTAGCCCAGTGAGGTCCTCAAGCTACCGGAGGTCGCCCCCTCCCCGTCGTCCAGCGCAAGCGCCAATTGTATGTCTTGTCCGCATGTTCGAGGCGTGTACGGACTAATTTGGCAAAGCAGGCGCCTAACCCTTCTAACGTGCTCGGTGTCTTTGGACTTAGCATCCGTTCGACCGAGAGGGATTTGGATGACGAGTTTAGCCGCTTTGGACGCGTCGAGAAGGTTGTCATTGTGTATGACCAGAGGGTGAGTTTCGCTTTGCCCTCCCGCCAGCCCTTGTGCTCATACGGTCATAGTCCGACCGCTCCCGTGGGTTCGGATTCATCACGATGTCTACCGTCGACGAGGCGGCGCGATGCATCAAGGAACTCAATGGAGTGGTGAGTCCCGCTGCTTGTCCTCATCTTGCGCAGCTTCTGAGCGGCTTTTGCAGGAGTTGAATGGCCGCCGCATTCGTGTCGACTACTCGGTTACTGACCGTCCTCATGCTCCCACTCCTGGCGAGTACATGGGTCATCGTCGCCGCGAGCCTGAGGTGGGCAGTCGCGACTATGTTCCTCGCGACCGTCACGACGACAGGAATCGCCGTGACCGCGAACCGTACAGAGGCCGTTACGACCGGGACGATCGGGACCGGGACCACTACGGCAGGGACAGCAGGGACTGGCGCGACCGCCGCAGTCCTCCTCCTCGGTCGCGATACTCGCCCGAGTACAGGCGGCGCAGGAGCTACTCCCGCAGCCCCCCGCGTGGCAGCAGCCCCGGCCGGGGTCGGGACTACGACGCTCCGGCGGCCACGAACGGGAACAGCGACTCCCGCTGGTGAAGCAACCGTGCGTTGACTGTCCCATGTGTTGATCGTTACTTTGCTTTGATGGCTCCAAAATGTGTCACTCGCTGTGGATGGCAAGGCGCGGACAAGTGGCAAGCAGAAAGGGCACGGCGGTATTCTTGCGCAAGTTTACGTATCCTCAAGTTCCTCTTTCTGTCTCCGAACTCCGTTCCCCCTTCAATAGCACAAAACCCAACTGTCAAGTTTGCTTTTCGTATCACCTGCAATATCTTGTAACCCCCCTACGACTACATGACATGTGTCCAAGTACAAGACGAATAAATGATGCAAGAGCAGAGTGTCAAGTGCTCACCGTCCAGTCGTCGACCGCAAGTGCAGACCAACTTTGCTGATGTCCTCACTTTGGTAAGACGATTGCCATATGCTCGCTAACCTTCGCACAGAACATGTGCTACTTTGTGTCACCTGTTGTCCCGACCAGGCAAGGTTCTGCAGAGGCTTGTTCCCTAACGCTTGCAAGAACAAGACTCCGCCCCTCCCAGCTCGTGCGTGATCTGGTTCGGGATTGCTTTGCTTGTACCCTTCGTGGTTGTTGTAGCCCATAACCCATGAATACAGACAACGTCATGTTTAGTATCCGCGCGTGGTGTCTACCCGTGGGCGACATCTGCTGTTTCGATACGGGTACTTGGGCCACCGACTGCTTGCAATACTGGCTACGATGTATGACACATACGTCGATGGCATGCATGCCTTGCACCGTGCACGTCGATCACGGTAGCTTACGCCAGCTGGTCGCCCGTGGCGTTGGTGTCGCCACCGAGTGCACGCATGCCTCGAAGGCGTGCGGTCGCCGGCGAGTGTGCCCCGAGCCGGTGATGTCGGGGTCGCAAGTGTTGCAGACAGCGAAGTGGTCACGCTGGCGCCCTCGGCGCAACACCGACGTCAGGCAGCGGGGCGCGCCGTTCTGGTGAACACGACCCCGGAGGCGAACGCGCGGGTGGCGGGGCGTGTGGTACACCGACACTCGTCAACAGCTCTCAGTTCCGTGTGTTGAGTTCGACGGCCGTGGGCGCATGGCGTGCCCAGCGGGCCTCATCTAGTCGCTCGGACGCGCGCTCGGGACGGGACTGTGACGTGGGCAGAACCCAATCCGTCGACGGAGCGCCGCCGCAGATCGCAGCGGGCTCGCGGGCCCAAACGTTCACGGATCTCGACGCGCGAGGCAGCTGGAATTCATCCCGTCGGCCCGAGCGCTCCGTTCTAGGTGTAACGTTCGGGTTTGCTTCTTCCCCTCCGACCATGGTTACGCATGGGGAGGCCGCGGGCACGGACGGTGGGCATCCGTTCGGGCGAAACACTCGTATATACAGTAACACAAGTGTTTGCGGCCCCCGACGGTGGAATGCTAATAATGGGCGGGTTCGAACACACTTCGAGCCAGGCTTTTAGGGGTCTGCCGTCATGTGTTTGCCAGACGATTTATTGGGGGGTAGGCCGGGAGAGGCTCGATGGAACATACACAAATGAGAGGGACTGATCTCTGACAACGATCGCGGTTCGTACGTAATGAAACGAGCACGAGTAAAAGGAATGCGAGCAGGCTGAGGGGCACGTTCGAGTCTGTTCGAGTCCGCTGCCCGGCCAGGAAGGCGCAAGCATATATACTACTGACTCGCACCCGCACGGGCGCTCCGACGCCTCGAAGTGTGCACGAACTCCGCAACGGACATGGCCAATAGCGAGCGGGGGCGACGCTGCCGACAACAGACCAAGAAGACTTCCGGGACCCCATGCCCAGACGATCGACGACGGGAGCCGTTATGCGTACGTACGTTCGCGCGGTCAAAGTCCACACACAGGGATCACCGGGCGCGCAACGCGACACCGCGGACGGCTGAGGTCTGATGGTCGTGTCCCATCTCAAGACACAGAACGTCCCTGTCGCCACACGTGTGCCTCCCCGTGGCCATCCGCGTCCAGCGCGCTCAAAGGGCGCATCTCCCACCGAGAGCCAGATCTAGAGAGGCCGACAGCCCGCGCCGCCCTACACGCGCGAAATCTACACGCGACACGTGTGCGGGCAAATTGCACGCCTCGCGGCGGGGCTCTCAGAGCGTGCTGCGTTGCGGGTTCTGCTCGCGCGTTCTTCGCGTCTCAGGCGCGGCTGCGTGCGAGAGGCTAGACCGGGGAGGACGTGCGTGTAATGATGCGCTCGCTGATTGCAGGGTCCGATGTGGGCGTTCCGACAGGATGGACATTGAGTACGGGGCCATGCGTCACGGCTCTTTGGACGCCGCGACTTTAACCGGATGGACAGACAAGTAAGGACTGAGCGCGAGCGCGGGGAGACCCGGGGGATCAGCAGCTGAGATTAAGGGTTTTGCTGCGAGGAGGCTAACCGTGCGTGATCCCCGAGAACGCCATGAATGGGCGGCACGGGGCTGCGGCGATATGTCGAGAGGAGAAGACATCTGTCGTGAATGCGCACTGCGCGACAGCGTGCACGCTGGGACGGAGGACGGGAAGCGGAGCAAGGTTTGAGACGACTTTGGCCGGGGCGGTAAGTCAAAGACCAGGAACAGGAACGAGGTGTCGAAGTTTACGGCTTCGCTTGAACAAAAGGCGCTGCGAAGGGCGAAAGCTAGGCCGACGTGGGTGGCGAGCGTTGAGTAGATAGGACTGCGTTTGGGCGAGGTAAAGGGCGCAGAGAGCGCAAGTATGAGGCAAAAGAGGCGAGGCTATGTTTTCAGCATCGGAAGTTGGAATATGAGGCTGACAGGGGCGGGCGAAGAAGATCAGCTGGATGGCTGATGGCGAGGCAGCAATGCCGTGCCCGATAGCGTCACGTGGCAGGCGGGCCGCCGTCCCCTCGCCCCGGACACGGACGCGCCCCATCGAAGCTAGCTCGCAGCGGGATGGACGGCGGAGAACGGGCGCGATCGCCCTCGTCAGCTCGTCGCTCGTGCAGGCGGGGACGGTGCAGACAGGAGGGCGGAGGCCGAGCTCGTCGGGCGGGCAAATCGCTGTCAGGGCGCCTGGCGCCCGTCTCGATCACACGAGTCCGCCGGTGGGAAGATGGCCTGGATGCGCCAAATCCTCATCGCCCCCGCCCGCCCGCGTCCTGCCCTCGCTGTCCCACCCAGACGGGCAGTGGGCGAGGGTGGATGCGACGGCGACGAGGGCGACGGGGCGGCGGGGGCGGGGGCGACGGGGCGCGAGGGGGCGGGTCTAGACGCGGCGGCGGGCTGGGAAGCGGCACAACCTTATCCACCATGACGTTGTTTCGGAGGGGCCCCCAGGAGAGGGTGGCCGGGGGGTGGTGAAAAGGGTTTGGCTCGGGGTGATGTTCTACATAACGACGTCAGCGTCGTCATTAGGCCCAGGGCCACCGGTGACTTCACCACGCACCTCTCCTCTCGTCGTCATCCTCTCCCGGACAGCTTCCCTCTTGCATACGGACGTCATGACCGACCCAGTCCTCGCCGCCAGCCCGCCCACCGACAACGTCATCCCCCCAGACGCCTCCCCGCCCTCTCCCTCCCGCGCACACCACCCCGACGCCCCCGCCCATCGCCCCGCCCCAATCCAAAACGCAGCACCTTCGACCTCGAACCCAACCCCTTCGAGCAGTCCTTTGCCCGCCCCTCCAACGACTCCTCCCTCCGCACCCAGCAGAAAAGCCCCGAGTCCACCACTCGTTCCTCCGCCTCCCAGCCCTCCTCCCGCAATGATGACTCCCGCACCTCAAAATCTCAGGACCGCGACGACGGCAAGCCGACTCTTCCCCCGATAGACGCGATCGGCTCCCCCGCCGACCCATCAGCCTACACATGGGGCTTCTCCTCCTCGGGCCTCTCCAACTCCCTCAGGTCAGGTCCCCTCTCCCCCGCCATGCTCGCTGGCCCTCAGTCCAACAACCCCAACGACACCCTTACCGCGTTCGATCCCTCCACCTTCCGCACCGGCCTCACTCCCCGCACCGGCCTCACGCCTGGAACAGGTCTCACCCCCATCATCGGCTCCGTCTTCCCTCCTCCCTCCCCTGGCACCGCGGCCTGGCTCAACCTCATGAACTCCAACGCCGCTCCTTCGCTCTCAAATGTGGCCACCATCACCCCCAATACCCTCTCTGCCATCACCGGCGCACTCCCCCCGGGCCCACCCCACCACAACAGCTCGCCCACGAACCCTTCGCCCCTGTCCATGTCCCACACCGCCGCCTACGCCGGTCGCGAGAACGGCCAGCAGAATGCGAACGCCAACTACGTCACCAGTGCCTCTGAGGCGGCGTCTAACTCGACCAACGGCCTCTTCCTCCTTTCACAGGCCCATCAGGAGCTTACTAAGCGAGAGCAGGAAAAAGCCGCCGCTGCCAGTGCCCAGACAAACGGAAACGCCGTCGGCCCCGCCAACGGCAAGCGCGGCACAAAGCGCAAGAGCACGTACGAAGACGCGATGCTCGAGGACAGTCCCGAGCTCGCCCCCCAGGCGCCCCCGAGTGCCAAGGGCGCTTCCTCCAAGCGGACGCGTTCGAACGCCAACTCGGGGCGTGGGAGGCGCAACCAGTCCGAGAGCCTCGGGGAGGAAGAGGAAGAGGAGGACGATGAGCTTCCACCACCGTCACCAGTGTCAAAGAAGGGAGGCTCCAACCAGTCCAAGAAGCCTGAGACGGAAGAGGAGAAGCGGAGGAACTTCCTTGAGCGGAATCGGCAAGGTAACCTTCGTCTTGTTCTTGGCAGTTGTCGCGTCTATACTGACGCGTACCCTCAGCCGCGCTCAAGTGTCGCCAGCGCAAGAAGGCGTGGCTTTCGCAGCTGCAGGCCAAGGTCGAGTACCTCACGAACGAGAACGAGCGGCTGACGTCCGCGCTGGTCGCTTCGCGAGAGGAAATTGCACGCCTATCGGCCCTCGTCGGTGCTGCGTCGGTTGGTCAACCCGTGCCGCTGCCAGTTTCTGGAACAGGAAATGGTATGTCGCTCGGTGTTGGCGTCGGCGTCGGCGGCACCGTCAACGCTGTTGGCGGTGGTGCTGGTGGTCCTCCTATCAGCGTTAACGTCAGCCTCCCACCACCAGGCAAGAGCGCAGTCGCCATGGTCGGCGGTGGCGGACGAGGCTACGGATACTAGACAACATTCCGCTCGCCGCTTCGTGCACCCCACCAGGGACTGGTCGCCCATTGGGTCGCTTAGAGGCAAGCACGCGACGCCGTGGACGGGGCGCGTGCGTTGCTGTCGTCGGCGCAGGCAAGGTTGCGCGCATACACGTCAGTCACCCTCCGCCGTGTCGATTTCCTTTATGGTCCCTCCTCATCCATCATCGCGGTTATGCACTACACGGACATATCTCCCCTGGTTGTGGCGCGTTTATGCCGCATCCTCGTTGAAGTAGTACGTATATGTTGTACATCTCTTGTAGTGCGGTGGGTTCCCGCCCGAGGGGGGAGCACCGTAGTCATGCATGTTCTTCCGTGCCGCGCAGCCCCGAGACAGAGAAGGTGATGCGTACCAGAGCCTACCATATCCACGATGTAGGCTGCAGAGAGAAGTCGGCTCGAAGTACATTAAGCACTATGATTATTCACCTGCACATACATCGATATATGTTTTACTACCTCGTCGTCCCTTTATACATCGTCACTCGCGTTTCTCGTGCCATGTTGTGAACCAGCTAGGGCTGCGATTGTAATGCACTATGCCGTCATCCGATAGCTGTCAGTACATGCCAAGCGACGAAACCGATACAAACCCACCAGGCGGCGCGACGACGCGTTTTGAATAGCCGTTGGATGCGGCAACCAGCTTAGCACCTCTGTTGCTCCATGTACCGCGCTTGCACTCAGTGCGCAGGCCAAACGGCTGCCTGCGTCGCTGTCGGCCAATATTATTCTTTCTTACTCTGGCAGCTGACGGCCACCAGCGTCTGAATTTCCATTTTCGGCGCTTGCAGACGCAAAAAGTCGGCGGCAGGGGACCCGCGTGCTCCATCTCGTCCTTGCCCCCCTCCCTCGCCCCCCTCCCTTCCACCACCCCCTCGCAACATGCCGCGGATACGAAAGAGTGAGCACAGACGCATTCGTCTCGAGGGGGGCGGGCAAAAGAAAACGGGAACGCTGACCGTTTCGAAACACTCACTCCGCAGAGACGAGCCGGCGGGTGGGCATCAACCAGCGCGAGAAGCTGAAGCACAAGGTCAAGGAGGGCCGGCGGAAGAAGACGCGGGAGGCCAAGAAGAACCCGCAGTGGAAGAGCAGTGCGTCTCGCTCTCTCTTTGTCGCTCTCTCTCTGTCTCTCTCTCTCTCTCGCTCTCTCGGTTGCGCGCGCGCACACACACAGTCCTTGCGCTCGTTTACTGAAACTCTCTCGTCAAACCCGCAGAGCACAAGAAGGACCCGGGCATCCCGAGCGCGTTCCCGTACAAGGACCAGATCCTGGCCGAGGTCGCAGAGCAGCGGCGTGTTGTGAGTCGCCTTCGCGCTTCCCCCTCTAGCGTTGCGAGCGGCGCGCTGACGCGGGTGTATGCGTGCGGGACAGGCGGCGGAGGAGAAGCGGCGGCGCAAGGACGACAAGCGGGGGGCGCAGGCGACCGACGCGGCGGACGAGGGCGGGGACGAGGAGGGGTCGGACGCGGAGAGCGACGCCGGCGCCGCGTTCGACGGCGTCCGCGCGGTGCTCGCCACGCGCGCCCGGATGGACGCTGCCGTGGGACCGGCAGGGGCGGATGAGGAAGAGGACGAGGACGAGGTGCCGGTGCTCGTGAACCGGGACCTGCCGACGCTCAAGGCCGTGATCGACGCCGCGGACGTCGTCGTCGAGGTCCTCGACGCACGGGACCCGGCCGCGGCGCGGAGCGAGTACCTGGAGGGGGTCGTCAAGGCCGCGGGGAAGCACCTCGTCCTCGTGCTGAGCAAAGTCGGTGAGTGCGCGCGCCATCGGACGGTTGGAGCGGTGGGCTCACCCGTCCGCTCTCGGTGCTAGATGCGTGCCCTAGAGAGGCCGTGGAGGCTTGGGCCGCCTTCCTGCGCAAGGAGCACCCGACGCTGCTCTTCAGAGCGGCCTCTGCCTGCCTCCCCGCCGCAGCGGATGCCCCCGCCTTGGGCAAGCCCAAAGGGAAGGGCAAGGGCAAGGCCCGCGTGCCCGCCGACGACGCCTGGGGCCTCGACGCCTTCCGCTCGCTCCTGTCCGCGCACGCCAAAGCCGCGCCCGCGGACCGGCCGCTCGTGGTCGCGCTCGTGGGCGGCACGAACGCGGGGAAGTCGTCGTTCGCCAACGCGCTCGCCAAGGGCACCGCGCTGGAGACGTACGCGCTCTCCAGGGCGTCCCCGCACACCTCCACGACCACCGCGGGCCCGCAGGAGGTCTCGGTGACGCTCGAGGGCGGACGCGAGGCCCGCATCGTCGACACCCCGGGGTGGGCGTGGCACGCGGACGAGGACGCGGGTGCGGAGGAGGCGGCGCGGGCGCGGGCGCGGGACATGCTCGCGTGCTGCCGGGGGCACATGGAGCGGGTCAAGGACCCCCATCCGCTCTGTGAGTCGTCGCGTCTCGTCCGCTTTTTCCTGCTGACGGCGGGGCACAGTGGCCGAGCTGGTGGACCGCGCGGCGCGCGAGGACCTCATGCTGCTCTACAACCTGCCCATCTTCACCGAGGGCGACGCGAACGCCTTCCTGGCGTGCCTCGCCCGCGCGAACAGGTTCATGAAGAAGGTCCGTCTTGACATCCTCTCTCTCTCGCCGTCGATCCCACGGCCGGGTGCTCACAGTTGATGTGCAGAAGGGCGACCTGGACCTCGCCAGCGCGGCCCGCATGGTCCTCCGCGACTGGCACAACGGCAAGCTCGCACGGTACACGTCCCCACCCCCGCCGCCTCCCTCCGCAAGCGCCGCAGGGGCGGACGCGGACACCGGAACGGAGACGGAAACGGAAACGGAGGCGGCGCTCGCCGCCGCGTACGCGCAGAACGCGTCCGTGCTCGCGCGGCTCGCGACGCGCAAGGAGCTGCGCAAGGTCGCGGGGATCGTGAAGCTGCGGAGCGGCGTGCGGGACGCGCGCGAGGTCGTGCTCGACGCGTCCTACTTCGGCGCGGACGCGGAGGACGGGGGCTTCGAGAGCGACGAGGAGGACGGGGGCGCGGTGGCCGACGAAGACGAGGTCGGGGTGGACGAGGACGGAGAGGGGAGCGCGGACGAGGAAGACGAAGAGGACGAGGACGAAGAGGACGAGATTATGGATGAAGACGATGAGGAGGAGGAGGAGAGCCCCCGCCCGCGCAAGGGCTTGCGAAAACGGGCGGCGGTGGCGATGAAGGCCCCCGCGCGGCCCGCGAAGAGGGTTGCGTTCGCGGCGGAGCCGAAGGGGACGAAGCAGGCGCGGTCGGCGGCCGGGGCGAAGGGCGCGAAGGCGAAGGCGACGACGAGCTCGCCGGACGAGGACGGCCGTGCGCGGAGGCCGACGAAAAAGCCGACAAAGGCAGCCGCGAAGCCCGTCGCGCCCAAAAAGATCGCGAACGCGGTCTCCTCCAAGTCCAAGAAGGCCGCGGGCACGGACGGGGAGCAGGCGTACGACTTCAAGCAGTTCTTCTGATTCGCATGTGGACGTTCGTTCTGTTGGTCGTGTACGTTGTGTGTGCGGTCGAGTGTCGGATCACTGCCCTGTATGCTGCCCTGTATGCTACGCTGCTGGCTTGCCGTCCGTTTTGTACATTCTTGTGTGCCAATGCCGTGATGGCTAGAGCGCGTTGTGAGAGATCCACAAGGTGAGTGCACACACAAACGTCCCCATGCTCGGTCGTGCCAGTATTGTTCGTTGTAATCACGGGCCGGCGCCCTCTAGTTAACAGAGAGTAATTACTGCGTGTGCAGTCACTACCGAGTGCTGTGAGTGAGCGCTGAATATTCCGGCAGGTCGGTGAGCTTGGACAAGAGAGACGCAAGCCAAGAGCTCACAGCAAACAAAATCCTAGCGGAGATCGCCTCCGCCAACTGCGTCTGTGAACACGGAGATGTAGGCACCATTTACAGGTGCGGATGATGAGCAGGCGCAACACAAGACCCGACACCCGAGGCGAGGACCCGCCACGGCGCCACCCGTACATACGGACAACATACGGACAACGTACGGAGACACAACGCCAGACCACAAGTCTCCCACACGTTGAGCCCCCGCGAAGCTCCGCCGACGCCGCGAGCCTGCGGCTCGGACTCCGACGCACGGCGGCGGTGCGGATGCGACAGCGGGCACAGGTCCGAGATGGGAAGCCATGGGACGCCGCACGAGCCGCCCGGGGTCGCGCGCACGGTGCCAAAAGGGGCGGCGTCCAGGGCGCAGAGCCAGCGCGAGGTTCGAGAGGGGAGCGTCCGTGGATTCAGCAGGAGCTGCGAGTCCCGAAGATGGAAAGAGGAGTCATGGCGGTAGGACGCTTGGCGGGGAGGGCGACGGACGTGGTTGGGCGAGCCGTGGGGCCATGAGGCCTTGAGGTCTGGACTCCGGACTGACGAGTCAAGTAAGTGCTAAGTTGAGACACCTGCCGCGTGCGACGAGGAACGTCGAGTCGAGTCGAGACCGACTTCTGATCACCGCTCGGTTTGGGACAACAGGACGTCGCGAGCCATACCGAGAGTCATCCGAGCCCGAGACGGGCGGCGGGTGATGCGGGACGCCGGGCTTTGTCCGGGGAAACGCGCGGGGTGCGCGACCCGTTGCTGGACACGGAGCGCGTGCGTGCGAGGGTCGTCCGCTTTACGTGCGCGCGGGGCGGGGGGCTGACCAGTCGAGGGTGCTGGCAGCGCGGTCTGGACTCACGGGCGAGGGCGCGTCGGAGGTGGAAGGTCGACGGGGAAGGACGGGGCGGGGTGGGCGGCCCGGGCCCAGGACGCTTCGGAGGTGCAAATGATCTCCATCGACAGACGTGCGCCGCGCGGTGGGGTGCGCACGACCGCCCGAGGCGGCGGAGACTTGTCGATGTGCTTCTGCATGTGCTCGCAAGAGGCCTCGTCCTGGCGGAGGTGGGTCTGGTGAGCGTGCGCCGGCGGGGAGCTGGGCAGAGAGGCGCCAGCGCGGTTCGCAACCTGGAACGCGGGGGCCCATCTATCACGGAGGTGTGTGCTCACGGGCCGTGCGCTCGGGGAGGGCATCATAGACGGAGGAGACGGATCCGGGGACGCCCAGCCGGCGGAGGGGGCGAGCGCCAGAGCGGCCGCGTATGGTAACCGGTCCGGGCCGTGATCGAGCATCGAGGGATCGGCTCGAGTACTTGAACGCTCCCTTCCCTCCCTATCTCCCCACAGCCCTCTCCCCCGCACCCCCCTCGCCCCCAGCCATGAACGTCTCCGTCGACGACCTCATCTCCTCCTTCGGCCAGAGCCACATCGGTCAAGAGGCAAACGACCTCGCTGCCTTCCGCGTGAGTGCCCCGCCACCCCCGCTCCCCCGCACCGCGCCCCTGCTCACCACAAAGCACCCGCCCCTCTTCCCCAGGCCCAGCTCGCCCAGTCCCTCCTCGCCCAGCCCATGACCTCCTCTCGCGCGGGTCCCCTCAACTCCCCCGTCCGCTCGCCCTCCGCGAGCATCTCCCTCGACCCCGCCCAGGCCGCCTGGCTCCGCCACACCTCTGCGTCCGGCTCCAAAATGAGGTGCTCTATCGACGAGAACCAGCAGGATCCGGACGAGATGATGGACGAGGACGAGCGCATGGTTGAGGACCTGCTCCTTGCGTCCCCTTCGTCCCCGGCCCCGGCCCCGCCCGCCTTCGCCCGCCCCCAGCTCTCCTCCCCGCCCTCTTACCGCCAACGCAAAACGAGCCTGTCGGTGACCATGATCCCGCTCGACCACGCCCACCACGAGCCCTCGATCTCCAACGCCTCGATCTTCACCACGACGGACCCGTTCTATCTGGCGTCCATCCAGGGCACTCACAGCCACCCCTCCCCCGCGTCTGTCTTCTCCCAGGCAGGTCGCCCAGCCTCGCACTCGCCCTTCCTCAAGCACCACATGCAGTCCGCGTACCAGCCGTTCGGCAACGCGTACCAGGCCGTCCCTCCAGAGGCGCAGCCGTACATGTTCGCGGCGACGGCGACCGCCACTACATACAGCTTGTGAGCGCTGTCACCCCTCCGATCACCCCCCACTCGACCCCTCTCTGTCTGTACCACCACTGTATCATACTCCGCCTGGACTCGGCCAACGACCGGGATGTAAAGGCACGTCCAGAGAGGCGCGCTTGCCTCGCCCGTCGCATCCCCCGCCATGCGCGGAGGGAGGGGATCGTCGGGGCCCCACTTGGGGAGTGGGGAACGAGAAGTCCGGGGTAGGGAGGCCACTTCGCCGCCGCCGCCGCGGGCTCTTTCGGCAGGCCCCGTATGTCCTCCGGGCGTTCCAGCTGCTTCGCTCAATTGGAAAGAGCGAATTGGCCGGCGCGCAGTGGGAGTCTCCCCGCGGGCGAACGCCTGCAAGGGGTCCGCAGCTCCTCCCCCTCCTCCTTCGACTGCTCCCCGCGCACTGCCCGCTCCTGTCGCCATACAGACCGTGCACCGCACCGAACCCACACTCGCATCTAGACACGGCCCTCCCGGCGTCGCTCTGTCTTTGTCTAGAATACATGCTCGCCACATACGGCACCCCTCCGTCGTCTATCTCCCATCCCTGCTCCGCTCAGACTACGACCTGGACTGCCGTCACACATCGCATCTATACCTGTCTGTACAACCCATCCGCACCTCTCACCCCGCACTCCCCCCTCTCAGCATCGTCGCTCCCACCAGCCGCGGCCTTTGCCTCCGTCCGCGTTCCCGTTTGATTACCATCAGCCGGGGTGACGCCTTCCGTGCCAGTGCTATCCATAGAACGCTAACCCTACCCGGATAATGTGTACTTATTCTGCCCGCCTGCCTTCCCGCGCGCCCTCCTTCTCCGACTGAATGAATGCGCGCGTCGATGTCGATGGCAAGGTTTCCGGCCAGCCGCGGAGTCTGTCGTGGCACCCGGCTATCTGCACGACACGGGCGCGGACGGCGAGGCACGAACCAGAGCGGCGGGCCCCCCGGGGCGTCGGCGAAGCGGCCTCGCCGGCGTGTCTCTCGGTGGGTGTGCGCGCGTCGAGCGCTGCGGGCCTGCCTTGCCTGTTCCGACGCCCTTCGCGCACCCGCCCCGGCATCGCGCGACGTTTCACGCCGTTCTGGCGCGCGCGCGCGCGTCCACGGCGACCGTCCGTCGAGCTGCGCGTCGACGTCAGGCGAGGATCCGGCGCGAGACGTGCACGGAGCCAGGGCACGGGGACGGTCAGCTGGTGCGAGTTCGCCGCGGATTGTCGACCAGTGTCACGGCACGGCACGTTGGTGCGACGTCGAGACTCGACGGCGGGTTCGAGTTGGCTCGCGCGCGCACGGAGCGACCGGCCGGGTTTGGGCTCCACGGGCCTCCAGGCGGGCGCGTGGCACGCTGAACGGTGCAGGCGCCGCGTCCACATGTGTCCGCACGCCGCGCGCGTCGACTTCGAATCAATCGTCGCGCCTGCGCATGTACGGTGGACCGAAAGATCTTGGTCAGCCAGCTGAACGCGGAACGCGCGCGTACGTACACCGCGTGCGGTTCGCAACCGCTGTGGCCGGGGTGCTGTGTCGTGCTGTGCGTCCGGTGGTGGACGACGGTAGGCTCGATCATCCATCCGTTTTCGTCGTCCCTCCTCAAACGGCTGGTCGAACTGGTGGGGGTTTTGGCAGGCGCACCATAAAAGGAGAGCACGTGACGTGAGTGCCCTCCCCTCGCTCCACTCCCCCGCCCAAACGGGCTCGTTGGGGCACGCCGCTCCCCCAGGCATAACGGGTCGTGACGACGGCTGCCTCGGGAGGCGTCACGGAGGGCGCGCGACCCATCTCTCGCGCGCGACCAGCTTCGCGCGCGACAAGCCTCGCGCGCGCGACCAGTCCTCCGCGCACGCGTGCGCGCCGCCTCTGCCACATCGCCCGCATCGCCCGCGAAGGCGGCACACTGGGTACTCGCAGACGGACGGAGAAGGGGAATGGTATATAAGTAGTTACTAGTCGTACTCGAGAGCGTCCTCTAATGAATCCGGTACTTCTTCCTGCGCGAAGGCGGCTGCGCTATCGAGCTCACCGGGAGTCAGACCCTCAGCATCACATTCTCCCAATGGGCCGTCTTCAAAGTTGTCCTCGAGGCCGTCATTGACTGCTTGCGAAGGCTGCCATGTGTGCTTGTAAGGATGCGCGGCGCACGAGGAAAAAGGCGGGTGCACGAACCTGTAGTACTACGGCCTCCGAGGCAGACGCAGCCGGGGTTGCTGTGCGGCGAGCGAGGAGGTCGAGAAGTGGCACTCGGCGGAGGCGGACCTGGAACCGTTCGAACGTCTTGTTGTAATCTTCGAGGGGGCCCGGTGTTGCTTCGAATCCAACGTCAACGGCGTTGGGTACCACGGGCTTCTTCATCCCAGTAAGCACCCGTCCCTTCTCAACGACAAAAATCCGATGTGTCTCCATAGACTCCCGCAACGAGGCAACGTCGCGAGAGGCCTCAGGGGAGGCGTGTTTGTTACCGGTTTTGTCTCCAAGGAATGCATTCATTTGCGTCGCGAGATGGCGGAGGGTGATGATGCATGGTGAGATCATCTCGAACCATGACCACGACATGTTGCTGCCACGGGCTTTGTAGATACTCTGCGCCGTTTGATTGTGGGTAGCGGAACAAAAAAGCGTAGAGAAACTTACCTTGATCATCAAATTCATATGCTCCTGCAACAGATCAACTGGTACCCATGCGTTCTCCATCCTGGTTGGGTTCACGAGCCAGTTCTTGAGCACGATCACGCTGCGAAGTACTAAGTGAGTGAGGCGCCAAAGGTAAAATGAAGCATGGCAGTGACTCACCGTAAACGTTCCGGCCAGACCGTGGTGAGTCCGTGCACGAGATGCAGCACCTCATGAGCGTACTTTGTGCGGCCAAGCCCTCGATATGCGAATGCGAGAACTTTGAGAGTGCGAAGAATTCGGCCGGAACATCCAGCCCTGATAGCATCATCGAACTCGCGTAGAAGGAGGGCGTCACGGAGGAATAAGACAGTGTTCTCATATACCATGTCTCCTGTGTTGAGATTGACGAGGGGATTGAACGGGGAATCAAGTTCGTCCTTGTCGCTCTTGCCTGCAGCTTCGAGTACGCGCTTGTGTTCGTCGAGGCGATCTTCGACCTGCGCGTTGCGCTCCTCGCGCAGGATGGTCACAGTGTTGATGTCAAAGCGTTGGTGGATCTCCAATGCATGGGCTTCGAGCTCTTCGAACGTGAGTTCTGATGCAAGCTGCTCAAGGTCGTCGACGTTCGTGAGTGTTTTGAGACAGGACAGGACGGCAGCAGTGAGAGATGTGAAGATGAGGTCACGACAAGTGCGATAGGGAGGCAGGGAGGACAGGAAGATGGGTTTGCGCCCGAGTACACTGTTGAAGAATGAGATACTTGCCGGATTGAGGGTACCTTCTCCACCAGACTCAGGGTTGGGCTCGCCGAAATGAGTCTCAAGTATACCGTGCACGAGAGCAAGCTGGTAATGGAACAGGCCAGGGCCGGGAACAAGATTGGCATGGGATGTCGCAAGTGTGTCGTGGCCAATGCGGTGCATGATGAGAGTGCGGATGCGGGCGAGGGAGAGCTGGTCGCCAAAGACCAGTCGTACGACTTCGCGGAACCTGGCTGCGCCGAAATTGAACTTCAACTCGCGGCGGAAAATATAGTCTAGAACCGACGCATTGCCTGTTACGCTAGACTCGTCGATGTTCATGGTGGGAAGCGGGTGTATTGATGTCTGGTGTAGAGGGATTTTGAGGTCATCGGGGGAAGGGTCGCATTGACGCGTTGACGGAATTTGGAGAATGCGAGGTCGCTGTGAACAATGACACGTAATATAGCATGAGTGATAGACTTGTCGAAGAGCTTCAGGTCGTCAGTTGTGAGGCGAAGGTCGCCCATCTGCAGAGGTCTGGCTGTCTTGATTGAGGAAACAAGATCTTCAGTCTTCATGTCGGCAGGCGAGGCGTCAAACAGCGAGAAGATGGTAGCACATGTGCCGCTCTCAAGAGTGTCCTGATGCCCCAGAACCTGTTCGGACACCTTGAACGCGACGTTGATGTTGTCATAGACATAGCCAGCGAGGGAAGTGTGAGCCAATTTCCGAGCAGCCAAGCGGCAAGAGTAGCCTATTCGTCGGAGCAGTCCCGCACCCCGCCAGAGAGACGCGGGCGTCTCAGGCTTCACCTGCCTGCAAGCGCGTGTTCGAGTCATCTCCTGACCGTACTCCTCCACTCAACTACTCACCTCTCACGTCTTCCTCGTCTGCTTGGCTTGCCCTTCTTCTCGCGGTTCACTGCTGGCCGACTGCCACATTCCCCTTGGTGCTCCACTTCTACATCCACGGCATCCACGGCCGTCTCCGTGTCCATTGCATTGCCCGCGTCCTCCATATCCATTGTATCATGCGGTCTTGTTGACGGACCGGATTCCTGTGAGTCATTCTCCCCAATTTGTCTGCGCATCGTCGACCCAGGCCATGGTGGTGGTGCTTGCGGTTCTACGAGGTCGTCGTCCGGCTCCGGCTCCGTGTCGTCTTGGTCTGGGACAGTGCCTTCGTCGAGGTCGATATCGTCCACACCGTCGGAGTTGACTAGCTCTGCAAGGGTGATATCGTCGTCTTCTTCCAGGCCAGGTGGTGGCATGTCGAAGCTGCGGTGTACCTTTGTGCTCCCAACGATGGTGGTGTAGCTGCTGCATATTCCGAGAGCTGATGCGACTGAGATGGACTGGCGCGATGTCCCGGTGGCATAGAAGTAGAGTGCGTTGATGTGCTTGATGAGGCTATTTTTCTGACTTCTTTCTCCCAACAGATCAACGAGAACTGTCCCGATTCGCTGTAAACGACGTTCAGCACCAGGAATTATGACCAGTGGTATGTGCGCACTTACTCGTTTCTTACGGATCACTAATGGGTCATCCTTGTTGTTGTCCAGACTAGCCTCACTCCGTGCCGTTACGGTCTGGTGCTGCCGAGGGGTTTCCGCAAAGCGAGTGAGGAGGGAGGTCATCGCCGGGCACATGCCGAAGATGCGGTTGTGGAGACTTGTAAGGTCGAAGGAGAGAATGCGCTCGTTCGTGAACGGCTGGGTTCTGGTCTGCAGTAAGTTGCTCTCCGTTGTTACCTTAGCCTCTGCTTCAACGACTTGCGCGACCACGCCCAAGGCCCATTCTTCTACCGTTCTTCTCCCAATGTCGGATGACTGATTCACCCACAGGTCCAGGACATTGACGACATCGTTTGGGCAAGAGAAGAAACCATCCCAGCGAGCTTTTCCATGGCCATTTGCACCGGAGATCCACTGGATGAAGCCACCCCACGTAAGACCCTGTTTCTCTAGCATAGTGAGAACGTTGATGTAACACTGCGCCTCCTTCGCAGCTGCATCCTTTATGTGTTGGTCTGCTTCGAGAAGTCCAGTGTGCACACGAGCTTCGATAGCGTCTTCCAGACGTCTATACCGCCGAGTCATGCTCGCACCTTGGCGTAGCTGTGGAGTTGCAAACTCTTCTTCATGGACGGGAGAGCCTGCACTACCATTAGTCCTCGTATTGGTACCTCGAACCGAATGGACATTCCTGGGCTGGGAGCATCATCAACTGAGGGCAAAGGGGTTGCACGCCATGGGTCATTCATGCCGGCGTGTCGGGGTGGCTGTATGCGTGGTGGTGGTTGGCCGGGACACGTGTTCCAAACCATGCCTGAGGTGTGTGCATTGTCAGTATGTCCTGCGTTGTTCCTGGAGTTAATTGTGGCACCAGAAGTTGGACGACTGGTTACCTGCTGTGTGGGACAGTGGACAAGGTGCTTCCGGTTGAGTGCGTGTATCTTGTTCCCACTCTGTCAGAGAACTGACTGTTCTCAATCATGATCAGCCAGGCTTCTATTTATGACATCATGTGTACTCACTGCCAAACGACATTGTGGGGGAAGGTTAGCGGACAATGTCGTAGGGGAGAACGCGTGAGCCTTGCTGTAAGCGCCCATCTGCGCGCGACCTCGCACAAGTCTCATCTATACCTCATCACCTCTAGCTCGACCTTCGTACACTGTGTTGTACACCTCTGACAATGGTGCATGGTCCCTGCTCTCGCTATATGCGATCCAAGGGGCCGCTTGTAGACCTCATATCTCGTCGCCCTCTCTCGAGTGAAGACATCCAGCTACTTCGCGAGATGTTGCGCAACAAGTTCCGCTGGCCCAACGACCCGAAGGATTTCCAGGTCAATGCCATCCGGGCACAGCTCGAAGGCGTTGACATCATTGTCCAAGCTCCCACGGGCGCGGGGAAGACCGCCATTGCCGCTGGACCCCACGTCTGGCCGTCATTTGAGCGCAGAGCGACCTTGATGATATGTCCATTGCTCACATTAGAGGACGAGATGGTATGGGTTAGCACATCCTGTTTGTTCTGGGTCTAACTGCAGCTCCATTCCAGACACGCACATTCAAGACCGATTATGGTCTCTCTGCGATTGCTATCAATGGCGAGAACAAAGCATGCCACGATCCTAAGATAATCAAGGCATGTCCCGTTGTCTGAGTGTCGTAGTGATAAAATAACTGAACCTGTATGGTACGGCTCAACAGGAAATCTTCGATATGGAACACCAGATCATACTTATCTCACCGGAGATGCTTCAGTCGAAGACCTTCGTCGACACCTTCTTACGAAATCGCAGATTCACTCGTAACATAGTGTCCCTCTTCATTGATGAAGCGCACTGCACCGTTCACTGGGGGGCCGACTTTCGCAAAGAGTACGGTACTTTAGGCAAGATCCGCCCCTTTCTTCCGGCAAACACCCCCATTATTGCTGTCTCCGCCACCATAACTCCCCGTGTCAGAAAAGCTATCCACTCCTCACTCCACCTCGGTCAATCGTCTCATCGAGCTCGCTGGATCAACGAGGGCAACGACCGCCCCAATATCTCGATCATCATACGCGCTCTAGAGTACCCTCTGAACAGTCTGCAGGACATCAATTTCATCATTCCCGACACAATCGCCTCCGCATCGGACATTCCCATCACCCAGATATTCGCCGATGATGTTGAGCTAGGCTCCCAGGTTGTCGATCATCTCAATGAAAGGTTGCGTAGTATTCTTGGTACTGCCACCCAAGTCGCCACGATGATTATTGAAGACCTGGAATGTGTCCGGCCCTTCAATGCACAACTCTCTCAGGACTACCGCGCCGCGGCAATGCCGCAGTTCCGCGATGGTAACATCCGGGTTCTGGTCTGTACTGAAGCTGCCGGGATGGTGAGAGGATTTGGCCCTTCTTTGCCGTGTCGGATGCTGAATGCGCTCTCCAACTGGCCCAGGGTAGCAACAACCCGCGCGTCGTACGCACGGTTCAGTTGAAGAAGCCCAAGAAGCTTAGCACCTGGATGCAGAGGGCCGGACGAACCGCAAGAGGTGCTGGTGAAGTTGGCGTCGCCATCCTGCTAGTCGAGCGCAAGTGGTATAGCGTCAATCTTGTTACACCGAACCCCAAGCTGAAGAAGGATGCAAGGCTAGTACAGACATATGCACACGACCACGGTGTCAATCGAGGAAGCTCCGCAAAGGATGATGCCATACCATCCGGCCCGCAGCCACCCCTCGATCTTGACAGTGACGATGAGGGTCTTCTTGTTTTCGTACAGAGTGTTACTTGTCGGCGCAAGGTATGCGGGAGGGTTTTCGAGAGCCCCATTGATACTAGCAGTCAGTACCTCTCCTTCGTTTCTTGTCACTGCAGATGTGCGCCTTACACTGACATCTATTCCGTCAGAGCTCACTGTGTCCTGTTGTGACATCTGTGATCCGTCACTACTTGATCTATCTCGTCCCTCTCATCCAAAAGCTGAGAAGCAGTCTCGCATGCCGAAGAAAACTGAACCTGATCGTGCGGCTCAGCGCAAGCTCATAGCATGGCGATCAATGGTTCACCAACGCGATACCCCGATCTCAGTCCTTGGCTCGACCGCAATCCTGGGCGACAAGCTTATCGAAGAACTGGTATCTCACGGATGCTTACCCACGGACAAAGCGCGCCGGACTCTTCAGACCAGATGGCCGAACTGGGATCTGTATGGGAACGAGCTTATGGCGCTCTTGGAGAAGATGTTCCTCACCTCAAATCCATCGGAAAAGACTTGCGAGCAGATGGCCTCATCCAGCACCAATCCCAACGGACAGCCTAAGCGTGCTCGCAGCAGTTCTCCTGGGGGAAGTCAGACGAAGCGGCCGAAAGCGCCAGATGGCGAGCGCCAGGACACGTCGTCAGCTTGCAGTTCATCGCTCAACCACCACCACCACCATACCCTGGAGTTGTCCATCGTTAACACTGGTAGACCTGCTCTGTCGACTGCTCCTGCCTTCGCCGGCATGTGTTCAGTGCTCAAAATTGGACTTCCTGAGGCCGAGCCCTCTACTACCCCAAGCGCTTCTAGACGTGGCCGCGCTCCGCGACGTGGCCGCGCCCCGCAACCAGGTTGTGCTCGCAAACAAGGCCGTGCTCCATCCTCACCATCGCAGGTACCTCTCCAGTCGCTGCCTCTCCGCTCCTCCCCCACGCAAGTGTCTCTCGTATCTCAGCCTTTGCCAAAACGTCGTCCAGTACCTCGGCGCAAGATCCGTTACGTTCCGATACTAGTCGAAGCTGAACCTATTCCCCGGCACGCAATCTCGCAAGCGCAAGCTCACTCAAACTTCCTTGAGTATAATCTCCACATATTCCGCCCATCACGCCCACCTCCTCTGCTCAACGGCGCGTCTGACCTGCCCCATCCCGACTCTCTGCGCCAGCTGTTCGTGCGAGATCTGGCGTCTATTTGGCGTCCTCAAGGGACAGTGAAGCCTCGCGCAGCCTCCGCTGTTATGCCTCCCCCGTCTACACCTCGCGTATCCTCAGCCGCAAAGGCCCCGCCTGCGTCTCGCACTTCGTCAGCTGTTATCATTCCGGCCCCAATTTCCACAAATTCGTTAGATAGTCACTTTGGAAACGTATACCATTGGTAATACACATTTCGTTCAAGATGTAACATGCATGCACAACACGTATCCACAGACTTTGGCCTCGGAGCTGCACGGGGGCGTCGACGCGTGGCAGAGGCGGCGCGCACGCGTGCGCGGAGGACTGGTCGCGCGCGCGAGGCTTGTCGCGCGCGAAGCTGGTCGCGCGCGAGAGATGGGTCGCGCGCCCTCCGTGACGCCTCCCGAGGCAGCCGTCGTCACGACCCGTTATGCCTGGGGGAGCGGCGTGCCCCAACGAGCCCGTTTGGGCGGGGGAGTGGAGCGAGGGGAGGGCACTCACGTCACGTGCTCTCCTTTTATGGTGCGCCTGCCAAAACCCCCACCAGTTCGACCAGCCGTTTGAGGAGGGACGACGAAAACGGATGGATGATCGAGCCTAGGACGACGGTGGACTGACGACCGCGCGCATCCACGGTGGGCTCCGGTTTGGGGGGCGTTGGACGACCGCGCCACGAAAAAGAACAGACGGACTTAATCAGATGTCGTGGGTCGTGACGGCGGGCTGCTGTCGCGCGGGACGCAGCTTGGGGTCGGCCGGTCGCCGTCGTGCCGAGCCGAACCGAGCTTCCGCGGGCGGTCGAGCTCGTCCTCGACCTGCGCGCGCGACGAGACGCAGAGCGGGGACCCGAGCTCGTGCCTGTTGGCCAGTATGCATACAGCACTACGAGTCCGAGGCTCGTGCAGGCGCACCTCCTCACCGGTAAGAGCACTCGTGAAGACAGGATCGGGCAGGCGGTCGCCGTTCGTGTGCTCGGCGACGGGCAGAGGTCGTATGACGCGCGACGGCCGCGAGAAACGTATACGTAGGTCGCGTTCGAGGACACCGGCGCGCGAATATGCAGATGACGTTGCGGTCCGACGGCCCGACCGGCGCTCGCTGAAAATGGGAAGGTTTGGGCCAGAACTTGCGCCGAGAGCGAGCGTCTCTCGCTCTCGGATCTTGGTGCGTCCACCCAGCAGCTCGGCGTTCCTCGAGGTGGGCTGAGTGGTCTTCGCGCGTATTCCACAGAGGGCAAGCGTCTTGGTCTTCGCGCGATGAACAAGCCCACGCGTTTAAGCAGCGTGAGTCCCTCTCCGGTCCACTTCCGACTGTCGTATCTCACGCACAAGCTACACGTGCTCACGGTCCCCAAGAACAGCGAGGGTGATCAATCGAAAAATCTGCATGCACAACGCCGGTATTAGATGGCGCTGCAGAGTACGTCCCGTGCCTGACATGCGACATCCACGAGTACCTAATAAACTCAACCCGCGGCTCATCCTCCGTCGATCGCAATCTCTCGGCCATCTCCCCTATACCTCCCCACCCAGCGTTGAAACGTTGACCAGGCCAGAACCACGGCGCTGCGCAAAGCCTGAAGCCTGAAGCCTGAATCCTGCAGGGACACAGCCTGGACAACGCACAACGATCGACCCCTGCGGACTCCGGATTACCCTCGGACGGTGAATCGGTGAGTCCTCGTGTAAGTACGTGCGGCGGTGCGGCCGCCTTCGTGCGCCACGCAGATCCGCGGCCGGGGATCGTCGACGCTCATCGCGGCTCGCACGCTGTGGCCTTTCCTTTCCCAGAGCTCGCCCGGCCACATCGATCCCAATCTCTCCCCCCCACCCACCCCCAGGTCACCGTCGCCGTTCTCGTCGGTTGCAGTTGCCCCTGTGGCGGAACGTCCGTTTGAGAGGATCTGCGCCCTTTTTCAATCGCATGACGAACCTCGATGTTGCAGTATCGGAAACGTTCCTCGCCGCACGCTGGGATCGCCTCGTCCTCGCGGGCTCCGTCGCCGCGCTATCCGCCTACGCGCTCCTCCGCGCGTGCGCGCGGCGCGGCGAGGGCGCGGGCCCCGTCGGCCCGAAGTCCAAGGACGTGGCGTCGCACAGAAACGCGGCGCGTGCCCCCGGAGGTGAGCGCTGAGCACTGCGGCGCGCGGTGACTGAAGTACTGACTCCGACCGGCCGCGTTCTGCGCAGAGTGGAGCGCGGTCGAGTTCGACTACCCAGCGCTCGAGCCCAGCAATGCGCGCTTCGACGCCGTCGAGCCCGTCCCGTACCGCCCGTTCAAACGGGGCGCGTTCCAGTGCGTGCCGTCGCCGGTGTGCATGTGTTCGACGGGGGCGCGCGCGCTGATCCGTCTTCGCAGCATCACGATGGGCATTCGGAACATGCCCTGGGACGAGTGGATCGAGCTCGACCGCGGCTTCCCGCACGTTCATCGGGTGGTTGAGCATCGCATACGGACGCGCGGAGACCGTCTCGTGTGCGTGAACGGCGAGAAGCCAGGGATAGTGAGGTCCGGGCAAGCAGCAGGTGCGCACAACGATGGCTATGCGTTTGCGCGAAGCTGACATCTGTATAGCCGAGGAACTGATGTACGAGCTCGCAGAGTATCTGTCACGTCGGCATCCAGATGTGTACAGCGTTGCACGACATCCGCCGTCCGGCGACGACAGTCAGAACGGATGGTACGGCGAAGGAAGGATCAAACAGATTTCCATCATTCCTCTGGGCCGTACACACGATCTAGACTGTGAAGAGCCTTTAAGAGTCGCGCGATCGCTGTAAGCACCTCGCGTTGGGCAAGCTCTTGAGTTGAGATGTTTATTTCTCACAGAATTCAAGAAGACATCGACATCCTCATAGAAGGAACAGATGGGCTGTACTACCTGCAGGCAGGAGCGATGTGCATAGCGGGTAAGATGTTCCGCTGTTTTGCTGGTCAGGTCGAGGAGGCTCATGAGCACCAGGGTCTTGGAGAATCGAGGACAAGCTCGGCATGCCCCTCGACGAGATCCACACCTCGGGTCACGTTCCCCAATGTAAGCCTCTGCAGACAAGCCTCGTCGCGACCTCTGAGATCTGAGCTCGCGTTCTGGAACAGTCAAGGAGAGACTTCAGCCGAGCATGGAGCGGTTCTTCCGCCGCCTGCCCGTCGACAAGCCGGTCGTGCGCACCAACTACTCGTTCCAGGTCGTCCAGGAGCCCGCCGCACGCGTCCCCGCGCCCGCCCCGGGCTCGCTGCTCGCCATCGACCCCGACGAGCTCGCGTGGGCGGCGACGATGAACGGGAGCGAGGACGTCTCCGAGTACGAGCGCGCGCAGCACGTCCTCCGCGACGGGCCCGAGCGCGAGCCCGTGCAGGCCACCCCGAGGACGGTGATGCTCCGCACGGAGCGGCAGACGCTGCGGCGGCTGCCGAGGACGGGCGCGGTCGTGTTCCTCATCCGGGTGCACCAGACGCGGGTGGAGGACGTGCTGGGGGAGCCGGGCGTGCCGGGGAGGATGGCGAGTGCGCTGAGGAGCTGGCCGGAGGACGTCGTGAAGTGAGTTGTTTCGTTGCATGTGACCGTCGCGCGACGCTGAGGGCGATACTATGTACTATGTTCGCAGATACAAGGCGCGGGCGGCCTTTGAGGGGATCCTGCCGTACCTGGATGCTGCCCACGCCGAGCAGCTCGAGAGAGGCGTTGTCGAGCCAGAAGACCAGATGACGACATTTACCTTTTAGCGAGGTTGTATCCCGACTGTGCAGGTGTGCTCTAGGCCACGGCGACTGATGAAAAAACATTGCGGTCTCGCTTTCTGTGGACATGGCCTGGTTGAGCCCCGGAGCTTCTCGGAGAGCCTGGCTCAGACGAGCCTGTTCTGCTGCAGTGCATCAAACCCTGTGACCTACCACTTGAAGCATAGTACTGTGCCTGTGTTGCGTGCCATGCCAGCCAATGACGCAAGGTTTAAGATTGGTCTCTGGGATGCGGCAGGAGGCGGCAGTGGTGGGGATGAGCTCTGCGTGTCAAGCTGGAGGTCTACGATGGCAGATACCGCCTATTGACCGCGACGGGAGACCCAATGCATCTCGGCGTCATCGGACGGCATCACGTGACCGGGACAGTCTGACCGAGAGCGCGCGGTTCGAGGTCGTGCCCAGGACCGTTCCGCTCAAAGTCGCTGCCACGCTGAGGCCCTTCACCCCCTACTTCCGCGCTCTCTTCAGAGCAGTGCCGCTGGCTGCTTCGGCAAAGTACTACTCTACAGCCCCTCCAGCCCCCAAGATGCCCCACACGGACGCGACCGTGCCGCAGAGCACGAAGATGCACTCCAAAGTGGTACGTCCGCCCCCCGCCCTCGCTGTCCGCCGCACGCCCGGCTGAGCGGGCGATGGAGGTGATCATAGGCTCGGCCCTGCGGGGCACACGGCCGCCATCTACCTCGCGCGCGCGAACCTCAACCCGGTCCTCTTCGAGGGCTTCATGGCTAACGGCTTCGCCGCCGGCGGGCAGCTCACGACCACGACCGACGGTGAGCACACGCGCCTTCCCTCTCCCCTCCCGCTCCCCCATCCTCTGCGTCGCGCGTCCCCCTGCTGCTGCTGCGGTCTGACCGCACCCCCTCCCCACCCCGCCAGTCGAGAACTTCCCCGGATTCCCGTCCGGGATCCTCGGGCCCGAGCTCATGGACAAGTTCCGCGCGCAGTCGCTCCGGTTCGGGACGCGGATCATCACCGAGACGGTCTCGCGCGTGGACCTCTCCGCGCGCCCGTTCCGGTACTGGCGCGAGTACCAGGAGGACGCGGAGCCGGAGACGGCGGACGCGCTCATCATCGCGACCGGCGCGTCCGCGAAGCGGCTCCACCTCCGGGGCGAGGAGGCGTACTGGCAGAGCGGGATCTCGGCCTGCGCGGTGTGCGACGGCGCGGTGCCCATCTTCCGCAACCGGCCGCTCGCGGTCATCGGCGGCGGCGACTCCGCCGCGGAGGAGGCGACGTGTGAGTGCGCTCCTCGCTGTTCGCGCGTCCTTCTGTCTGCGGCTGACGCGAGGATGGGGGCGGCGGGGGCGACAGACCTGACGAAGTACGGCTCGCACGTGTACGTGCTCGTGCGGCGCGGGGAGCTGCGCGCGTCCAAGATCATGGCGAAGCGGCTCATGTCCCACCCGAAGATCACCGTGCTCTGGAACACGGTCGCGGTGGAGTGCCAGGGCGACGGGGACCTGCTGAACAACCTCCGGGTGCGGAACGTGCAGACGGGGGAGGAGAAGGACCTCGCCGTGAGCGGCCTCTTCTACGCGATCGGGCACGAGCCCGCGACGCAGCTCGTCCGCGGGCAGCTCCAGACGGACCCGGACGGGTACATCGTGACCGTGCCGGGGACGACGCAGACGAGCGTCCGGGGCGTGTTCGCGGCGGGGGACGTGCAGGACAAGCGGTACCGGCAGGCGATCACGAGCGCGGGAAGCGGGTGCATGGCCGCGCTGGAGGCGGAGCGGATGATCGCGGAGGAGGAGGAGGGCATCGAGGAGTGAAGCGGTGAGGGGTTCGTCGACTCTGACGGAAAGAGTTTGCAAGTATGCCTCGGGACGGATGTACACGCGACGCTCGAGATCACTGCGTTTTGCTCTGAAGCGGCGGGGGAGTGTCGGCCACGGGTCGGACTGAAGGCTAAGCTTGCGACAAGGGTACATGTTCGTACGTTTGACCGAGGTTACCCGCACGACGTTGCTCGCCTCGCGACACATACGTCGCAGCCCATGCGTACGCCGTCCTGCTCTCAGCCGGCAGACCTGGGTGGACACTAGTTTTGTCAAATCTTTTGTGGTGGTCGCCGAGACGCGGCCACGAACACGGTACGCGCACCGGCATGAACAAACGTCGCGTGCAGAGTATGTATGTATGCACACGCGGGTGTGCGCGAGCCACCCGATCGTGGGCCCGAGGCGGTGATCAAACGGGCGATCTGACCACTGGTGCGGAGGTGGACAGAGTGTGGCTCGATCACATTGGACGCGATGAAGACGCGGTCCAAGTCGCCAGCGGCGAGCAGCCCAGGGCAGGCAGCGAGCAGAGGTTGTTCGGGGTGGACTGAGGAGACGCCGAGGGCTCTGACGCAGCGGGCGGCTAGAGGGAGGGTGGGAGCCGGGGCAGCCTCGGTGCTCTGCTCGACGCTCGTGGCCTCGAGAACGCATGGCATAAGCTCTCCGCCGCTCTTCCCAGCGAGCGCGACTCTTATATACGCCCGCTTCGCTTCTTGTCGCCATCTCTCCCGATGCCCAAACCCACTCTCCTCCAGTCCATTCTCGGCCGCCCCTCCCAGACCTACCACCACCCCTCCCAGCGCGACTACCACTCCACCCGCGACGAGATATTCAGAGCACACCGATCCGCACGAGTGATCCCAGGCCAGTTCGACGACTCTGGCATCGACAGCGAAACCCCCGCGAACTCAGACTCCGAGACCCCCCACTCGTCCGCCACTCCCTCCCTCTCCCCTCCATCTCACCCGCTCTCCGCCTCGCACCCCTCCTCCCCAGTGACCAGCCAGACGACAGCGGACGCGCAGCGAGCCCGGTTCTCGTCCACGGTGAGCGTCCGCAGCTGCTAATTCAGTTTGAAATCACCCAGGGCTTATCGTCTCTCCGGAGGGATTAGCATAAGCGGCCTCTGATCCACTCCATCGCGTCATCCTCTTCGACGAGATCACTCAAGAGCGGGCCAGATGATCCCGCCCATTCCCGCGTCCCTTCCTTGAACACCTCCTCCCGCCTCTCCCGCTCCAGCAGAGACCCCTCCAGCCGCGGCCACGAAGGCGACGCCGAGGACAGCAGCGAGGGCGACGACGACGACGACACGGGCACCGACATCTTCTACACCCCCCGTTCGTCCCTTGTCTCTTCTCCCCGCATGTCCCGGGTGTCGGCCGCGATGCTCGAGCCCCAGGCTCTTGCCTCCGCCCTCCTCCCTCTCCACGCCAAATCCGCCTTCCCCTCCAAGCTCTCCCCGTCGCATATGCACGACGACTCCGGCTCGCCGCCGCGCACGCCCTCGGAGTCGTCCATCTCTTCCACCGCTTCGACAACAAGCGGGGAAGGCGACGCCCCTTCCATCTTCTCTGCCCAGTCCCACCCGGCTTCCACCCGTCTGACCAGCCCCGCAAGCTCAGAAAACGGCACCAAGCATGCGGACGCTATCGAGACCATCACGATCGCGTCGAGCCCTCGTCCACGTCTGTTATCTGCCGGTTCGGAGTCCGTGCGTTCCTCCTCATCAGGGAGCACGGTCGGGAAGCAGTCCGGCAGGAAGATGACCTACACGGACGAAGACTGGGCACAGGACGTGCGGTGGCTCGCGCCCCCAAGGATGCCCGCCGCCGCGTCCGAGGCTCCCCGCCGACGCTCGAGGACACTGCCCGCCAACCACCAACCTCCGGCCGCACAGCATGTGGACGACGCGCCGACCGCGCGGAGACCCGGACGCACCGGGAAAGGGGACGGGCGGAGCAAGCGGTCGCGGCACTCGCGGGGGCGCATGTCCGCGCTGTGGGAGGAGGACGAGAGCGAGGAATGCAGCACGAGCACCGAGGCGAGCCGATCGTCGACGCCCATCCCGGAGACCCCGCCGCACTCGCTCCCCACGTCGCCGCTCGGGAAGGCGATCGCGCTGCAGGTGCCCGACGAGGAGCCGACGCCGTCCGAGTCGACGCACTCGGAGAGCACGCCCGACGCCCGACTGCAGCGGTATGCCCGCGGCCAGAGGCGCTCCCTGTCGACGACGTCATCCGTGTTCAAGTCCACCGGCTCGGGCGCCCATCTCCCCACCCACACCCTCCCCAACCCCGTCCCGGACCAGCCGACGACCTCTGCCAACGGCTACACCGGCCTCGTTCTCCCCCACGCCGGCTACTCCAACGCCAAAGGCAAGGCATCCCAAGAGGGCCATGTCGATCTCGTCCGCGCCGGCCTGGCGCAGAGCAGCATGGCGACCATCGAGGTCATCCGCGGTGTCGCCGCGACCGTCTCGGGTGCTGCTGCGACCGCTCTCTCATCATCACCGGCGAAGCCCCGCAAACAGCTTCCCTTCTCCCTCGGCCGCTCCTTCTCATTCAGCATCAAGTCTAAAAAGCGGGAGAGCGCGACCCCCGTCCACCTCCAAGGCGGCCTCCCGCTCCCCGTCGCTTTCACTGCCCACATGTCACCACCGTCCTACGTCCCCGAGTCACACGTTCTGGTGCAGGTCCACGCGGTCGGACTTGATGCGCTCGACTCCTTGATTGTTCACGAGAAGTCCGGCTTAAGCGGCACGGGTGGCATAGGCGGAGGCAAGGGCATTGGCGGCGGCAAGGCTGGATTCATTCCTGGGCGAAGTTTCGTGGGGAAGGTGATTGAATGCGGATGGGCCGTGAGGGATGAGGTATGCAAGCGGAATGAGTGGGTGGTCGGGCTTCTGGATCCCAAGAAGGTGCGCCTCATGCTGCGATTCCATTGCCATCTTCGCATCATCGCGCCAACCTTCCCTCCCTCATGTGAAAGAGTCCGAAACTGACACGTTATCTATAGTGCGGTGCGCTCTCTGAATTCGTCCTCGTCGAGCGCCACCGCGTGCACCGAGCACCTCAACCTCGCTCGCGCACACCCACACTTTTCCCTCCACGACGACGCGCACATCTACGCAGCTCATCTCTCCCTGTCAACGGCCAGCCTCTTCCACACACATCCTCTCCTCTTGCGCCACCTCCCCTCACCCTAGAAGAACTTGCCCTTCTACCTTTGGCCGGTGTTTACGCACATCGCGCTATCCGCACATGCGCCGACGTCCTGTCCCCCCCTCACGGCTCTCGAACGCCTAGCGATGGACCGCGGCCGGAAGTGCGTGCCCTTGTTTTACGCGGACACGACGGTGCCGGCGCGCTCGCGGTGCAGATGCTAGGCAAACGAGGCGTCCGCATATGCGTGCAAGTGCCCGACTCTGCCGTGGAAGACGATGCGGACGAACCCCCTCCCCAAGCGCGGAAGGTCTCCCTTGATATGGTGCGGCCATCGGCGCGGTCCGACAAGGGCAAGGGCAAGGAAGGCGCGCCGCCAGCACGAAATAAACGATCTTTGCTGGAGTCACGCCTCCACGCCTGGGGCGTAGAGGATATCTGCGTCGGCGAACCTGTCGAGATCCTCCGACAACTGGCTGAAGACGGCAAATCCTTCGACATGATCATAGACACCGTGGGCGGTGTCGCCGTCTGGGAGGTCTCTCAGCGGCTGCTCACCATGGACTGGAACGCCTCTGCTTCACGCTCCTCAGTCTCCCTTGTATCGCGAAATAACTCGATCGACCTCAACCAGGACTCGGGCCCTCCGTCAGACCCGCAAGAGACGCCGAAGCCCTCAAAGCCGAAGCCGAAGCCGGCGATCTCGCACGCGCAGTTCACGACCCTCGTCGGCGACACCCCTCACCGGGCGATCCCGACTGCGCAGGACAACCTCCGCTCCGGCCTCCGCTCCCTGCGCCGCTCCGTCTCCACCTCCGCCCCGAGCCCGCCGAAACCGCCGACTGCCGCGGTGCTCACCCGCCGGGCGACGACGAAGGGCGAGAAGCGGGTCGTCGGCTACGCGTGGGTCAGCGTCGCGGCCGACGTCGACTTCGAGGGCGAGGACGTGCGGGACTCGCTCGGCGCCGTCGTGCGCATGGCGGAGACGGGGTGGCTCCGGCCGCCGTGCGTCGACGGCGAGGGCACGCCGGACAAGGGCAAGGTCTTCGGCTTCGAGAGCGCGCCGGAGGTGTTCCGGCGGGGCGTCGTCGGGCCGCTGGGCGTGCTCGCGGACGGCGGGACGTGCGTGGTGCGGATCGTCGGCTGAGCGCCGTGCTGTCTGGTTTGGTCTGGTCTGGTCTAGCCTGGAGGCGCGTATAATCTTGAATCCAGTCGGACATTCGGACCTCAGATATGTATACCTTGCGCTTTGCACATTACTATTATTACCTAGACGACTTGGCCACCTTGTGGCATCGGGAGGGTGTTGTTGTACGATCTACGTTCGCGGCCTGTATCATCTACCTACTTACGCCATACGAGCATTCACGTCTCAATCCACGCAACGGCGTACAGCCTGGCCCTGTTGGCCCGCTGTCACTCAGGTGTTGTCAGGAGAGCACCATTCACCGTCTTTTTTTCGCTCCCGGCCTTGCAACGTTTGTTGAGAGTCGCTATCTCAAATATGGGTTCGGGTCGATGCGGCCCGGACATAACGGACCTTGTCATGGTTTCAGCTTAACTTCCCTCGCAGGCCTCCCTCTCAGCGAAGCGCGCCAAGCCGTCGACCCTCGTCTTCTTCCACACGGAGGAACGCACAGGGCACCTTCGCGCCGCGGGGGACTCGTCTCGTCGAGAGCGGCACGTTGGCGACGGTATGACGGTGCTCCAAGAGTCCGACTCAGGCTCTGATGCGCAGCGCTCATGTAGGGCTGCAGAACTGGTGGACCCCCAAGAGGGGACGCCGAAACCACACCGGTCCTACTCGTTGTGTGTGGAGTAGGTATGTGAGCTGCACGACTTGCGCGGGAGTGAACAGTGTCAGGGATGACGACGTGCGTTTATCATATCTGTTCTCGCCAGCTTCAGCGATGAACACAACGCGGAGGAGCGCGTCTTCGTCTTCGGTTTCGGCATCCCGACATCGAGAGGCCCAGATGAAGAATACCTCAAGGGTCTGAATGATGGACATGAGAGGGGCAACTTCGATAGGCGTTGAGAAGCCGTGCCATGCCAGGTGAAAAAAGATACAGTCAAGTTCTCGTACAACAGTGCTCTACAGACAGCAGGGGTTTCGGAGACGATTTCCAGGCAGGTAAAGTTCTAAACAGGCACGGGCACCTCGCCTCCGGGTTTGCCGATAGCGCGGACTTCGTCGAATCCTTGCAACATCATCTTGGCTTGTTCTATTTGCAGCGACAGCGAAAGATTTGATTATTTATTAGCCCATCCTCGCCACCAGAAATGGGCGATTCACTCACCCAGTGCAGCCTCCCCGGCTTCTTGAAGGCGGTGGTTGCCCTCGGCTTGAGGGCCTGCTTCCGGAAGGGGCTGGGCGACGTGACTGATCGCTGCGCGTGCCTGTTCGACCTCTTGTTCGATCTGGGCAATCGCTGCCTCTATTACCGGGATGAGCAAGTTTTCAGGCGGCTCTCGCACGACGGGGCCACGTACCCACTTCCTCTTCAGCGGCGGAGCCTTCTGGGGGGTTTGCCGCCATCGCGGCGACCCACGTTTCATAAGTGGGCAAAAACACATCCTCGGGATCGTTCGAGAAAGTACTGTTCTTGCGGTATCTTTCCGTAGAGGTCTACACACAGACTGAGTGAGACCGACGGAATCTCTGGTATAATCAAGACTCACCAGCGCCTGAGCATGGGCATTTTCGACTTCCGCATCAGCCCTTCCACATATGGTTGCGAGTCGAGTGAAAGGGAGACACCGATGCAGAGGCCCGGTACTATCGTACTGGACGCGCAAGTGTGCAACTGCTGATTCGATCCTGGAAGCTCATCGTGAGATTGTGGTCACCGGGTTAGGTAAAGGCGTAAAAGGAGACGCACACCTTGAACTTCGTCTTCAAAAAGCGGGTGAGTTCCGGAGCCTCGCGCCGTATCTCCTCCATCAATTGAGCGTCGGCCTCGGTGGCAATCACCCAGTTCTGCCAGTACTTGACGATCGATTCGAGCTTCTTGATGCGCTGTTCGGACGGAGGGGCATGTCTGGGAAAGGCGAACGACAATGCATAGTATACGGTGGTGCTCCCAGCCAGCCCGAGCATCAGTTTGACGAGATTGAAGGAGCTAAGCGACAAGCTGAGGTCGGTCTCGATAGCTTGAACGGCCGATGAAGGCGCTGATCCCGCGAGGGATGCCAGAGTGCCCGACGCAAGGAGAGCGGAGGTTGTAGTCGATACAACCTGGCTTGACTGCAAGAGGGCAGAAACGACAGTGGATCCGGAGTTCGGAAGGAAGTGAGGCGGCATGGTCTCGCTATAACTCCGTCAGACTGGCACCAGCCACCAAGCATACATCACATACAACTTACACTTAATAGGGGCTGGTCAGACGAGTAAACACACGAACGCAATGATCCCCCGTACCTGCAGCGTCAAAGAAAAATAATGTGGGATGTAACTGTAGGCAAATACTATGTTAGCCCACCAGTCCGAGGGAATTGCGGTATGCCCCTCGTTACCTGAATAGTACCAGTAGCCCTCGCTCGCAAGGGGACCGGTATGTGGATGGAGGAAGGGAGTTGCACTGGCGAGAACCGTGGCTTGGGCCCGCATTGATATACGTGCCGTTCGCGTGGATGCTGAATCGCCATGAGGACATGATTAGAACTCGAGGACTCTCAGGCAATGTATATCCTTGGAGTACGGTTCCGAACAGCTCCTTCGCGATCAGTCCAGACAACAGGGCTTTACGTCGCACCCAGACCCGGTGACGTCTGTCATCGTGCCTTGTCTCTCATGGCACCCACTTTGACGAGTGTTGACGAAAGCGCGCGGGGCGGTGAACTAGACGGATACACATTCACTCTAAGTCGAGAAGGGAACGGTATGATTCACTGACCGTGGACAGGCAGCAGGAACGAAGAGTATTTACGTGACATTGCCGTACACTTGGAGCGACGGTATTGTGGGATGGATGACATCGGGTGCGTGCCAGAGCGCCAGTTGTTGTTGGGCTGTCAAGCCGTTATTGTTCCACGCTGGGAACAGGTGCGCCGTCGTCACCGCCAAAGGTGAATGATTGCTCAGGAGGCGTCCGGACGAGAACTTTGAGGTTGGGGAGCATTGACGGCCGTCGGTCGGGTCGTTCGTGCCTTGTATTCATGCCGTACACGGGCGCCAACGCGCTTACTCTCACGCCTCCTCCCCCGCCTCGTGCTTCCGCACATCCTGTCGTGCACCCTCGTCAACCCTCCTCTGGTGCACTCTCCCCAGCGGCAGTACCCCGCCCGTATCATGCAGCTTTAGTATGTCACGCTATCCTAATGTCGACTACTCTGTCTTTGAGATACGGACCGATCTCGAGCTATACTGGACCAACCGCTACGCACTCTTTAAATCCTATGGCTATGTCCTTCGCCCGCGGTTCAAGCCCGACTGGGTCCCCTCGTGGAAATATGATCTCTCTATAAGTCCCATGGACGCGGAGGATCATATATCCTGGCATGTGAGTTCTTCGCGCCCCCGCTTCAGCCAGTCACTAACACATATCATCAGGTGTGGGTCCCAGGGCTCATGGATGCTCGCCGCATCTCAGACAGAGCCTTGGTCATATTCAAGAAGGTGAAGACGGAGTCGGAGGAAGTCAAGCTCGCGACATATCTGTCGTCCGAGCCCCTGCGCCAAGACCCCAACAACCACTGTGTCCCCATCCTGGACGTCATTGTCGACGAGGAGGACCCGGCGGTCTCTTTCCTGGTGATGCCTTATCTCCGACACATTAACGACCCGCTTTTCGATACTGTCGGCAGCATCCTCGACTGTATCGGCCAACTTCTGCGAGTAAGTGGGACAATGACGATGCCTCTCCTTTCGCTAAGCAGATCTCGAGCAGGGACTGGTTTTCTTGCATTCTCATAATATTGCTCACAGGTCGGCATTCATTCATACTAGCCTGAATGTCCTAGTAACGCTTCCAACAGGGATTGCGCCTACAAGAACCTCATGTTCGATGCCACTGCCATGTATACGCAAGGCTTCCACCCTGTGACGCTCATAACGCTCCCTGATAATGTTTCACGGTTCGCGCCTTACTCACAACGGTCGCAAGTCGGCGCTACCTATTACTTCACGGACTTCGGCATCTCAACTCGGTTCGCCCCCGACGAGCAGAACAGGCTTGTGACTGGGATGGACGGCCTAGACCAAGAGCTCCCGGAACTGTCCGACGACGTTCCGTACGACCCCTTCAAAGCGGACGTTTTCATTCTAGGGAACATGATTCGGACGAGGTTGCATTACGTAAGACCTCGCCATCGCCCAGAGAGCGTGTCTGGCGAAGCTCTGACTGCGATTCACAGAAATACCGGAACGTGGATATGATCGAGCCGCTGATGGCTTCCATGATCCATCCCAACCCGCGACGGCGGCCCACCGCCAAGCAGGCGTTGGAACGTTTTGAGAAGATTCAGAAGGAGTGCTCGTTCCTCCGGCGCGTTTGGAGGGCGGAGATCCGAACGGAATCTGTGGTAGCACGTGTTGTCCTCGACTCTCGATCGCTGGTGAGTCTTGACAGTCACTGCATCAGGTATTCACCAGGAAATTGACCTATTTTTAGTGTTCTACTCTGCTAGGATATATATTCTGATCTGTATGTTTGGCAAGGAGGAATAGGCTTCGCATGATATCGAGATGCTAGGAAGCTGGACTCTCCTCATCTGGAACCTACACGACGGAACTGATGTAATCGGAAGTACGGGTCAATGGAACACCGATTATCTTAACATAACATATTCATCCCCACAATCGTACATCGACGCTCTGGCCGAGATACCTGTGTCCGCGCACAGGGTGCTTCGCGAGGATCTCCCCAACGTCCCCCACGGCCATGTTCACCTTGGTCGCGCTCAGGTTCTCGAGCGTACGCTCTTTCCTCCTGCGACACAGTGAGAAGAGCTGCCCCAAAAGACAGAAGTCCCAAAGAAACGTACGAAGATCCGAGGAGCGGGATGATCCTGGCACCGAGCGACCCCACCCAGGCAGCTGCGTAGGGGTGCACCCCTCTTTGGCGGCTATGGCCACCAAGGCTTCGATGAGGATCTAGTTGTGCTCGACGTTCTATAGGTAGCATGGACGTCATGTTCATAGTCGTCTGGGCAGCGTTCGTGGATGATACCAACCTCCTCCCTGAGACGATCGAAGGTTGTCAACACGGCTGCACAGTAGATGAGCCCCCACGTCGAGAGCATCGTAGGGAATAGACGGTGTACTGAGGACGTCACTGATGGACTTGATGCTACCAGGACATGGCCGAGGGGACTGACAAGGATCAAGACTCTGAGAAAAGAGGTAGAACCTGGCAACAAGCGACTAACGAGTAGTCACTACGTTGATGGCAATATTGAGCTTCGTTGCGGCAGCGATGACTACATGGAAGTTGAACGAGGGAGTAAACGACAATAGTTAGAACACCGACGTTGAGGGGCACGCACCCTTCTTGGTCTCCCCTTCGTAAGACACGGAACTGGTTTCTATCTCAGCTCCGGAGATCGGGTACCCCTAGAGTGTTGAACGTTGAATCGAGCGACGAGCACTTGAGTCAGAGCCAGACGGTCGAATGCAATTGACGACTATATAATACATAGATGACCCCAGCGCAGAGGAGCGGCGCTAACTTCAGAAGGACCAAGGTGGTCAAACTTCTCTTCCTTGACCATCGCAGAGAAGCACTTCACCCCGACGGAAAATTCACCCAAAAGGCGTGCCTGCTGGAAGAGGTCGATGTCCTTTGTCCCTAGAATTGTTGTGATGAACCTCTTGACGCTGCTTTTAACAAGTTTGGTACACGTCAGACTAGTGCGTAAGTAACGACGCACCCGATGTCTTGAAGACCAATTAGGGTATACAAGGGACCCGCGCGTCCATGATTGCGCTCAAATGTGTTATGTGTGGAAGAAATCGCGGGGAATGTGACCGTGTGCACGAGTCCGAGTCGAGGGATAGGGCCCTAATGGAACGTCAGCGAGAGAGCGAAATTGACACGGAGAGGATGTTATACCTGTCCCCAAGAGGCAAATTACTCCCGAAAGCACTCCATGACGCGGTTGCCCTCTGGATGTACTAGCAGATCGCGTTAGAATCGTAAAGTATAGGATTGGAGGCCTCGAATGCGTACATTCTGACAACCCATATGCCAGGTTAGATCTGGAGATGTCCGCGTCGAGTCGTCAAGCCGCAAGCCTGCATGCCTTGAGCTTGGTGATGTGGTAGCCGAGGAAAGCTGCCACCCGACGAATATATCCCTTGTCGGCAGCGCGCTGCTGGAGCTTGCGAGGGCGCAGAGAAGTCAGGGCATGCATACTTGCGTCGGTCTGCACCAAGATAGTCGTCAAGATAGTCGAGGGTGCCTGGGAGTCCGTGTTCCAGCGTGCGCGCGATCACCCTTTGAAGGAAAACACACCTTCAGCCGCTTGATCCATGAACGCAGCAACCACTCCGACGCGTGTCCCCGGGTTTAAGACCTCTTCAACTCCCAAGCCAGATATAGCATACCATCCCTACTGGCTCCGCTGTGCCAGGCGGTCCACCATCGGTCATGACATGGCGAATTCCGCCGACTGTCGAGAGAAAATCGTCAAGTGTGTCATGATCTTGTGTGTGGCGGCCAAGGGAAGAGATTGCGTGGAAGAAGCAGCCAGGTTATAGTGGCCAAGGACAGGAACGCGTCTGTGGTGCAAGTGGTGAACGGGGTCGCCGCTCCAGTCCGGATGGGATTGAGCCTCGTCGTCGGTCTATACCGACAACCACCGTTCATGAAGCTTGAGGAGTAGGGCATTGTAACGTAGTCGTTAAAATGTTGACCTTTGACAGAAACTTGACAATCAGGGAGGCCGCGACTGAGCCGCGTGGTTGGTCTGAGATGAATAGTGTGGAGGTGGACTTTGAGGCCTTGAGGCCCATTGAGCCGAGTCGCATGGAGATGCAAGCAAAATAGGGTGAAAGGACGGAGAGCCCGATGGTCGATCCAGGTAGTGGGAAACGAGCTACGTCGTTGCACGGAGCCGTTGGTGGTCGGTCTCAGCGATCGAGCCGGGCCGCCGCGGAGTTGAACTTGGACAGACGCATCCGAGTCCGCGCCGCTTTTGTCCTGTGCTTCGAGTTCATTCCTCCCACCATCCCCACCGTTGCCGCTCCTTTACTGGCCACTTTGCTTGCACGATGCCTCATCCCCTCGGACGCCAATCGCAAACTGGCCCTTCGTCGAGCCCAGCCGGGGAGTAGCGGTCAATCACGCCCACCGCTCAACAAGAGTACTGCCTGCGATAACAGGTCAATAATAGCGGCACTGGCACTGCGACGTCTTCGAAGCTCGAAGGGTCCCGGTCATGTCTCGGGTGGTTCATCTCAACAGTTTCTGGTGAAGGTGCTCGGTCTGAAGACGGCGCAACTGATCGGCCGTAGCCAAGCAAATGCGACGTCTCTCAGCCGGTCCTTAAGCCTCTTTCGTCAGCCGATACACAGATGAAAACGTACATCAGGCGATGTGCTGTTTACTGAACGGATTGTCCGTTGCAGTAGAATCGCCACAACCTTGAAGCGGTTCATGATCTTTCGGTGAGTTCACACCTGTTGCTGGAGACATTTTCAAGCACACTTGGCGACTTCGTGTTGGAATCGGGCACGCGCTGTCGAAGCCGATGTGTATGCTCCATCGCTTCAAAGTGGACGAATGTTGTTCTCTAGACGAGGTGGCCGTTGGGCTCTCCTTGGGCACACACGCCTTGATCCTTGGGGCTTGAGGCATCCTTTTGCGTTCACTTGACAGTCAGGCCAGCACAACTAATGGTCAGAGACTACCGCCGGTGATGTGGCTAGTGGTTGGAGTGTTGGCTCACCTCGGCGGCTGCTTGTCGCTTCAGTTCAGAGGCGCCTGTGACCTCGTCACGCATGGTGTAACGCCCTCCCCATCGCCCAGAGGATGAGGGCGGCGTTCAACGCATGCTCACGCAGATCTTGGGGACGAATGAAGTCAATTTGTTGCGGAGCGAGACGGTGGTCCCACTGCACGGGGATTCTAAAGCTATTTTGAAAGCATTTTACCTGCGTTGCGTGTCCAGAGTGCACGAGTATCAGTCCTGACTCCTTCATTTCCCGCCTCGCCCTTCATACTGTGCTCAATCTACTCACTTGTGTAATTTAGCTGAACACAAGATCGACCCTGGTGTAGACCTCTGAGACGTCCCTCCCCCACTAGAGTCGTTCTCCCTGAAGTCTTCGCCTGTCCGACATGCATTGCGCTTCGGCACGGGTGACGACCGGCGACTTCTGGTTGCACAGACGAATGAGCTGGCCCGCCTTGTTGGGGAATCAGAGGGCGCGGCAGGCTGTCAACAGTTGCAGAAGCCGAGCTATCCAGGGGGCGCGCGAGGCGAGATGGTGGGGTGACAATGACGGCCTCTAGCGCGGCCATTTACTCTCGCGGCACTTCGCGAGCCATAGAGAGCTGCGCGCCCTCAGGGTCAGAACTGTTCCGCGGCACCTCTGTCGTCCAGCTCTTCTCCCGGTCTTTTCATATAATGGCACTCCCCCGTCGGCCCTCGCTCTTCGCCTCAGCCCCCCGCCCCTCTACCCTCCGCTGCTGGCAACTACCCTCGTTCTTTTGGTCTTCGTCCACCCGCCGCTTCTCTTAGTCAATACAACGCCTTCAGCCCGTACCGTATCGCCCGCTCCTTCAACAATGCCCTGGCCCATGGACCCTTCCCGCCTCCCGTCCTACCGTTCGTCGCATGCCGGAAGATTTCACCCATACCCCACCGCAATGCGCCGTAGCCACGAGCGCGATGACGCGCTAATGGTACGTCGTGCAGTCCAACGTGTCTCAACGTTCACTCATTCGTCTTGCTTCTACCGCAGCACACGGTGGACTACAGGTCTGGGCTGGAGACGATCATCGAGGAGCCGGAGCCCGTTCGTTTGGTGAGTGCATACCAACACATTGTCTCAACAGCATTCCTTACAGCGTACCGTCCCGGCTGCTAGCGTCCGCTGGCCTCTCGTTGCGAAGAAGACCCGGACAATGAGTGTCGTCGTTCGAGCTAGACTATCCCGTCGTGGGCGACGACACCTACATGGGAGCCGTCAACGTGGGGATGGCCACGCCTAAGACGAGGGCAGCCGTAGCGGTACGTGCTTCTCCGGCTATGACGTGTCGCTTCACCGACGAAGTCACCGTAGGCCTTGGTTGTCAGGCTCTGGAAGAGATGCATCGGAGTCAAAATACCGAAATCGCGTTCGGGCAGTCAGCGCGAGTGAAACCTAGTGAGGGCTCGCATTTTGCTTCGACTCAGTCATAACGAAAACGTAGCGACTGTTATTCACTCCCTTCTGGCTCCGTCTTGGATACAGCGCACTAATATAGTTCCTTGTCGATCTTTAGGCACGTGTACGCCGTGTAGTTACTTCGTTGTGGTTGTCAGCTTGCGTATAAGTATAAGACTCTGGCCTTAACACACAAGAGAACTCGTGCATGTGTGTCATTTTGCAACCACATGCGACCAGGCACAACAGTCCAGGCTGGTAGCTGCATGCAATCTGGCGAGGTTGATAGGACATGACACCACGGCTACTCGTACACGCTTCTCACATAGACGCTACTCTATCCCCAAAAGAACCTGTTCCTGCGATCTCTCTGATTCTCGAGCTTGTCCACGCTCAGATTCGGCAGGAACGGGAACATAGCGCGGTCACCGTCCTTCACATCAAGCAGGCCCTGCAGCCGCTCGACCGCGGCCTCGTCGGCAGCGGCCGTCCTTCCTGTGCCATGCACTCCAAAAAGCCCTTCAGATGGTGCACTTCGGCCTGGTACACATCGACGAGGGGCGCCGAGCCGTCGACCCCCTCCTTCTCGTCGCTCCGGCACCGCCGCCCCCACGCGGCGTCAGACGGAGGAACGCCCAGCCGGCACCCGGGTGGAAGTAGAACACCCAGAGCGCCTTCGTGTCGCGGGGTACCCCGCTCGTCTCGAGCGGCACGTTCACGACGGTGCGCGCGCGCCAGGGCTCGTCGGGGCCGCGCCGCGCGCCGCCCTGCATGGCTGCCGGCGCGGTGTGGTCCTGGCCCATCGTGAAGGCGAACATCCTGCCGAGCGCCCCGGTTTTGACCGAGAACACCGGGAGCAGGTCCGAGAGGAACTGCACGACCTGCGCCGGAGTGAAGAGCGCGAGGGAGGAGAACGCGTGTGCGCAGTGTTTTCCCATCGTGCACACGTCGATGAGGGTGAACGCGGAGGGGCGTGGCGTGTTCGCGTTCGGCCGCGGCCTCCGGATGTCGAGGAGGGCTGGATGGAGAATGCCCTCGAGGGTCTTCAGCTCTGGAGGATAGTCGCGGACGAGGGAGAGAAGGGGGGCGTCTTCGACAGACGAGCAGCCGATGAGGTTGAGCACCCGAGTGCGGGGCGCGGCGGCGAGGATTGGGACGATGTCGTCTGCGACGATGACAGCGTTGTTAGAGAGATCCAGCCAGTTGACCTCCGTGTCAGAGAGCACCCGGAGAATTTGCTCGCGAGAGAGCTGGATGCCAGACAAGTCGACGAAGTTCGGGTGCTTCCCGTGCGTCTCCCGCAAGACCTCTTCGAGAAGGTCCATAGCGTTGCCTGGGTAGGGAACAAACCCGCCGATGGCGTCCTTGACGTGCCGAGCCCCGTCTGGAAGACGACTAAGCTGAACGAGGTCATCGATACACCCGGTTTCCACCGCTTTGCGCGCGGCGAGAGTGTGTGAGTCACCAGCACCGGACTCAGACGGTGGAACGTTTCCCGCAACCTGGTCTCGCGAGGCAGGAGGGTCCGAGAAGCGTTCGCGCGGCCATGCCTCCCGCAGATGGTCGCATGGGATGAGTGGCACCTTGTGTAATGCCCGCAATACATTGACGTCTGTATCGCAAGATGCCATTAGTCTTGAGCCCGGTATTTGGAAACGATGCCGAACACCCACCTGAGCCGGGCTTGGGCTTCTCGTCAGTGACGTCGTCCGCGTAGCAGCCGAGATACCCATAGGCATCAAGAACTGCTTCATGCCTCATAAAACAATGATCTGGATTGTTGGGATCGGTAACGTCGATGACAGTGATACCTTCGTTGTTTTCTTTGGCGGGAATATGTATTGGCATCAGGTGCACAGCAATGCGGACGACGCAGGGGTGGACACGCACCGTCATCCCAGCATCCCGTGTAGGCTTCGAGAGGGATGAACCCGGTGGAATAGGTGCGGCCCCTGTCATCTGGCTCGAGGTTGGTCGTCCAGGCGGTGGCGAACAGAGAGGTCGTGTATGGGCATGGGATTTCGGGAATTGTGGGCTCTCTGTTACCGAAAGGGCCGTACTTGCCTTCCAGGCTGCGGATCTCAGAGAGCACGGCAGCCGCATTCATGGGTTGGCGAACGAGGTCGATGAAGCGGCGGGTAGCGGTGAGAGGGAGGGAGCCATAGCACCATTCGTGGTGGATGGCAGCTATGCAGCGGCGATTGCCAGGGTGGCCGGCCGGAGCGCCGTGGGGGCGTACGCGAGCGATGAGGAAAGCTTGGTGTCTCCGTTCCATGACGGGCGAGGGGGGAAGGGGGAAGGCAAGGCAAGGGCCGGGATGCGCATACAGCGACGAGTTTATATCCACCGCGGATCCTTTCTTCGATCCCGACCTGGGTGGGAAGTTTGTCCTCTTGTGGGAGAGCGATGGACGCGCGACCCCATCCCTTGCATCACCCGTGTCGGGAGTGTGCGCAAGCGTCGGCTCAGTCGCGTCCACAAAGACGTCGGGAGACATGTCATCAGCAGATCTAGGAGGATCTAGGAGGATCTAGGGGATCCGAGAGGCAGGCTCGACATCACGGCACGTACCGGGCCGCCTTACAGCTGTTCCAACATCGATAGGCCGTTTCTCGGGCGGCGAACACAGCGAGTTTTGTTTACATTTGGAGCGGGCCAAACAAACGGAGCGCGCACGCGTGGCATCCCGCGCTGCCTAGATCCCGTAGCCACTACTTAGAGCGTGTTGACTGAGGCTGAGCGATAGGGTGAGAATATTGGACTACCATACTTACACATATAAAACACCGAGAAAGCTCACTAGTATCACAGTTGCACTGTGCAGAGTCCAGAAGGTCTGTACTCTGATGCTCGCGTGCGCGTGAAGAGCCGTCCGCTGTCCATACAACTTGTATCCTCTCTCGGTCGCGCGTACCTTGTTCATTCGTCTGTGTGTGCCTCTATGCACATCTTCCAACTCAGATGTCTACATAGTGCGGACGCGCACAGCGAATGTTGATTATAAGACGCCGATGACCGGGCCAGGCAGGGTGGGATGCCACGCGCGCGCGCTCCGTCTGTTTGGCCCGCTCCAAATGTAAACAAAACTCTCTGTGTTCGCCGCCCGAGAAACGGCCTATCGATGTTGGAACAGCTGTAATCAGCACTCATGCTGCTTACACTCTCTAACGATTGATTCTGCTCTCTGCTACGACTACTCGTATAACACTGTATCTAACTTGCATCTGTTTACTTCTCGAGCTCATCGGCGCTAATGTTCGGCAGGAAGGGGAACAAGACGCGGGCAGCATTTTTCGTGTCGAGCAAGACCTGTGCCTGCTCGACCGCGGCCTTGCGTCGTCCTCCTCGCACCATTGATTCCGAGGATGCCTTCACGTCGAGCATGCCTTGCAGCCGCTCGACCACGGCCTGAGTCGGCATAGGCCGTCCTTCTTGCGCCATCGATTCCAAGAATCCCTGCAGATGGTGGACCTCGGCCTCGTACACCACGGCGAGAGGTATCTGGATGCCATCCCGGTCGGTGGCCGTGTTATCGACGTCTTCTTCCCTGCGCCCCGCGCCCCGTCCCTCCGCCTGCGCGGCGTCAGACGAAGGAATGCCCATCCGCGATTCAGATCGAAGAAGAAAACCCAGAGCACGTTCGCGTCGCGCGGGACTCCCGATGTCGTGAAGGGTATGCTGGCTACGGTGCGCATCCTCCAAGGTTGGTCGAGCTCCCGAGTGCATCCGTGGAGAGCGGCACACCCAAAGAATACCGTGGCCTCAGGAGTGACGATGTGCTTCTCTGAGGATCTTGCATCATGGGTGAGAGACGGGAGTACGTCTGAGATGGATTGGATGATTTGAGCGGGAGTGAATAGCGCTAGGGACGAGTAGGTCGAGTGAGCCTCGACTCGTCTATCCACATCTGACAGGTAATACGAGTAGCCTTCGTGGAAGTGGACGAAGGTGAAGGCAGAGGGGAACGGTTTCATATCCGGTGGCTGCATCCGTTCGATCTTCAGTAGAGCTGGATGAATGATACCCTCGAGACAGCGTAGCTCCGGAGGGTAGTTTTGAAGGAGAGCGAGGAGCGGAACATCTTCGACAGACGAACAACCCACAAGATGGAGTAGTCGGATGCGAGGCACGGCAGCTAAGATTGGAATGATGTCGCCTACGCTGATGACGGTGTTGCCAGAGAGGTTGAGCCAGTTGACCTCCGCGTCCCATCCAGATAGAACCTGGAGGATCTGCTCGAGAGAGAGCTGGATATCAGACAAGTCGATGAAGCTTCGGTGCTTCCTGTGCGTCTCCCGCAAGACCTCTTCAAGAAGGTCCATCGCATTGTCTGGGTAGTGCATGAAACCTCCGATGGCGCTCCTGACCTGTAAGGCCCCCTCTGGTAAACGGCTGAGTTGAACGAGGTCGTCAAGACATCCGGTTTCCACCGCTTGGCGCGCAATCAGAGAAGCAGGCAGAGTAAGTATGCGAGTCGGTACGGGATGACGACTGGACTTGCCGGGCCGGAGGGTCGTCGAAGCGTACATGCGGCCATGCCTCTCGTAGGTGGCTGCATGGAATGAGCGGAATGGTGCACAAAGATCGCACACGATTTCGAATACGCCAGTCGAACATATCATCCGAGCCTGTAGACGTTTGTCAGATCTGCCCGCGATTTGCGCAGTGTTGAGCACTCGCCTGAACCGGGCCCAGGCCCGTCATGATCGATTGTGTCTTCTGTTGGTTTGGGGATGTCTTCGTAGTACCGACAGATGTATGCATGGGCGTCGAGTAGCGTGGAGTCCGTAATGAGACAAAACTCCGGAGTTTGGGGATCGGTGACATCAATAATGGTGATACCGTCGTCATTTCCTTCGCAATATGGTTTATTATCTAGTTCGTCGCCGAGACAGCAAAGAGTATTCTACTCACGAGTGGCCCAGCAGCTATCTGAAGCGGGCACACAGTCAAACGGCAGGGAGGATTTGCTTGTATAGTAGCCGTCTTGTGCATCCTCTTCGAGATTGGTCGTCCACGCAACGCCGAGGAGGGCGGTGGTGTAAGGACACGGAACGCCTGGGATCGTGGGAGGGATCGCGACGCTGGAACCATACTTGCCGTCAAGGTTGCGAATTTCGGCGAGTACTATGGCGGCATTCTGGGGCTGGCGAAGGAGATCTAGGAAGCGACGGGTAGCACCGAGCGGGATGGAGCCATAGCACCATTGGTGGTGGAAGCCGGCAATGCAACGACGATTGCCAGGGTGGCCGGCTGGAGCGCCGTGGGGGCGTACACGAGCGATGAGGTAGACTTGGTGCCTCTGGCCCATGATGGCGGTCGAGGTGAGAGGCAACGAATGCTGCGCTGTGGCGTCTGGCTCTGTGCCTACCTCCTATCCCCTGTCTTCTTCTTCTCGAATAGTGGCCCATGCGAGTATGTCCTGTCCTTCGGTCTGTTGATATCGTCATCATCGGACGTGGCATGCATATCCTACACACTAGCGGTGATGGAGGGAAAAAGTCCACCAAGAAATAACATAGTCTCTCACCATCCCGGTCAACCGCCCTTCGTGCATCCCATCGAGCTCTCAGGAGTCAGTGACCTTTCTCGAAGAAGGGTGCGGCACGTGAGCCTCTGTGTGCGCCCAACCGAGGACCGCGCCCGCGCGATGGGAAACTAGCCAATAAACGATGCACCGCGAACCAGCACACAGACAGGGGCCAGGCCTTCAACAGGCTCGAGGACACTGGTGCACGTCGCGCGGGGCCTGTGTTAGCGGCTATAGCGCGTTCTAGTAGGTATGATAGTGTCTGACGCCGAGTGCAACAACTCCTACATTTGCAGCAAGTTACTTCAGTAATTTGTGAGCGTGAAGATTTCGGAGACTAACCTTCCATGTCGTTCATCGCTCTACGGGACGCCTATACGATGGCCTCTAGTAGAGGTTTGAACAACACGGGGTCCAGAGACGTTAGTCGGGCAAAATCATCCTACGAGCTTTGTCAAACAAGGAGGACAACCACAGGCACGTGAGCTTACAGAGAGATCGTCGGCCGGACTAGATGATCGCAAGCAGGTAACAAATTGCTCAAAAACGTCTTGCAGCTTGGCTCTTAGGATCAAGTCCTGGTCTATGGGCAGATAGTCAGTACACATCAGACAGCTATGTGAACGGTTACGCGCCAGTCTCCTTCGGGCCTTGCTCCGCCAACTCGACCCAACATCGGAGGAGACCATCTAATATGACGGATTTCCATCTACGTATCCGAGGAGCGCATGCGTCCATAACTGCGCCGAGGGCTGTCAAGGATGATAGCTTGTATATCACCTGAGCCCCATTCTCGGCGGACGGGGTGATTGTGTAGACGAGTTGAGGAATAAGGCCCTGCCGAAACGTGAGCAAGAGCATGACATGAACGGATACAGTGTCTTGCCTTCAGGTACCGTGACGTTCCGATCCCCAGGAAGCCAATGATTTCTGGGAGCACCTCAACGGAGGCCTGCAACGAGTCAGGATCCCTTGCGGCATGAACCCACACGTTCCCCATGATACTGTCGCCCAAAAGAGAACTTAGATGTTCGAAGCGAGCCTCAGATCCGTTGGCAGTTGTGAGTGCGGTGAGCCTAAGATACGCTCGCACTGTGGCACGGATCAACTGTGGAGTTTCGGGGTTGTGTAGGAACGTCAGAGCCGTCTTGAAGGACTGGAGGGGAAGGTGAGTGGTCATAATATCACATTGGAACCCTCGGGTGGTACGTACGTTGCGGAGGAGAATATCGATCCCCGTACGCCGCAGGAGATCCGGTGGGGCCACATCTAGCAACTGAGCAGCGAGCCGTACGCCTTGTAACTTGTACTTGGCAACATGATCGTCGAGGAATGTCATTATCGGGGGGATGAAGAGATGCCACAGCTTGTCGATTGCACCTTGCTGGGGTATTGATTACGAAGGGCGCGCTGAAGTCGAGACTAGCAGACGTACATCGGTCTGCAATAGGCACCAAGAAATGACATTTGCGATAGCCGGGTATGATTTCCACACCTGACCCTCGAGATAGTCGAGGAATCCCATAGGACCGCCAGCGTCTTGGGGAAGCTTGCGACCAGTCTCGACATTGAGGGATGGATGCGGGTTGGCTCGAAACACAGGCTTGATGTGTTCTGAGAGGACGCGGTCTATAGTTTCCGGTGTCGGTGACATCACCTTGCACGACAATATCTCTAAGGGGCCATGTTCCAGCGTGCGCACGATCAACCTTCAGGAGGGAGAACATACCTTTAGCTGCTTCTCGAGACGCAGCTAGAACCCATGGACCGTCGCCGTAAAACGCAGCAACCGTGTAGATCACTCTGGCGTGTTCTGAGGAGTCCAAGCCGTCTTGCTGCAAGCGTACTCGCTCACTTAGGCCGATCAGAACATGGCAAGCCTTTTGTTTCCACTCTTCCAACCTGATGACCATGTCCGCCTCGGTCAGGTCGTCGTAGTTGGCGAATTGGACCGGGACCTGGAGGTCGGCGGGAGAGATATCTTCATCGTCATTTGTGGCCATAATGTTCCGATGATTGCGAGAGATAACAGAAGGTCAGAGAACAAGAACGCGTCTGTGGCGCAAAACGGCAACTTAAGACGCGTTCTAGTGTTCGGGGTTTATTTAAAAGAACTTTAACAACATTTCATTAACGGTTTGTTAACGACGTTTGAAAACGTGTGTGTGATAGGCCTCTTAGAGCAGCCGTTTCTATATGTTTGTAAACGGGAACCTGGGTACAGGCGCCCCATGGGATGACGTCAGCATGGACGCGCCCGCGACGTGAGCGCGGCGTCCAGAATCCTCCCTTGACCGTTCCTTGCTCCTTGCCACCGTTCGTGCCCAGCAGGCTCTACCATCATCGCGACGTGTCGCGCTACGCTCTCGCCCTCTTTATCGCCCCCCTTGCGACCCTCGACCCTCACTAATGGCTACAACTGGACCAAAATCGGGCTACTCTGCCGCGGCGATGATCTGTTTCACTGGTAGTGTGTTGCTTTTTTGACTTCGTATGCACTTGGCTCAACAATTCTACTGACCAGGTGTTCCCCGAGCAGCCCATGGTCCTGTCTGGGGCGTGCTCGCTCGGTCCAACGTCCGCTCGGCCATGCATTGGACCACTAGCCAGTCTCGAATGGTTTTGGATGTCGCTGAGAACATCTGGATCTGAGTCAGGATAGTCAGACACGCCAGAATATGCGGTTTCATAAGTGAGTCGGGTTTTTGTCTTTCCGCTTGCCCCCACGCATTACGATGCCCCCTTCTGTGTCACTCCCCAACACTCTCCTTCTGCGGCTGAATACTCTCCTTCTGCGGCTGAACACTCTCCGCATATGCCTAGATGCTCTCTCGTCAACTATTCCTATCGCCGACTCCGCTACGCCCACTTGCGACTTCCGGAGCTGGAATTGCGACCTCGAGATCCTTGAAGACCTCGGCTCCTATGCTTCTCTCCTCAATCGCGATCTCGAGGTCGTGCTGGCCCCCGGAGGACGTCGGTCCGGTCCTTGCCCCGTCCGGTTCACAGCACGCAGGCAAGGACTTACAGCTGTGGCCAGTGCCATCACTAAGGTGCTCCTCGTGGACGATCGGACGTCTGATGCAACTCTCGAGAAGTGGATTGACAACCTCACTACCTCCTCACAGTCCTACGGCGAGGTATGGGGCTCACTGTAGCACGGAGATCGCTTGCACTGATCACTGCGATCTCGAACAGACGGAAGACATGATACTGAGCGACGTTGTACTAGTTGAGAATGCCGGCGTTGTCGACTGATCAGTCGCTGATCTCACACGAGAAGCCTTCGTCCCAGAATGCGCGCACCATCGATGCTCGGGAGTGCCGGGTGGAGGGTGACACACTGGTGAACGTCAAGATACTCGACCATCACGCGGATGCGCCGATTCCTGGCACTCAGAAATTGCGTACAGAGGCACCGTCATCCAGCGCTGAGGCCTTGAGGGCTCGCGGAGCGTCACCACAGCTGATGTGCTCATCTCATGAGACTTTTCGCGCGTAGATTGATGAAGCGCCCATCATCGTTTATAAACCGGTTTATATATACGTTAATAAACGCGTTTATAATGGCCTCGTTTGTAAACCTGTTCAAGATTCGTGGGCATTTACACCCCGAACGCTAACGCGTTCCTCAGGACCGAGGGTGCAGCGTCTGCGTTCTCCTCCCTCCACTGTCTCGCTCTCGCCGTATCTCTTCCGCCTCACTTCTGCGCATAGGAGCGGTGTATCATGAACAGAACAATCACCAGTATGTAACGCCCCGGGTGTCGCAATCTCCGCACTAACCGCGGCACCTAGACATATTCTCTTCCTCACCGTATCCCACTGCAATACAGACATCACTGGAAGCTCTAGCGACAATAGCGCGTTTCGACAGCTCGGGAAGATTCGTTGCAGCAGGAAGAAACGACGGTCTCGCCGTCATCTGGGACTTGGACACCAAAGGCCCGGTGCGGTGGCTGGAGGGGCATGTCAAGGGTATCACAAGCGTAGAGTGCGTCGGCCTCAGCCTCGGTGCGGTGTCGTGAGTTCTCATCCATCCCCTAGCTGGTCAAAGAACTCGCGATATGTTCTGACCTCCTCCAAGGACTGGAATGTGATCATTTGGGACCTTGCCTCGGAAACCGACCCTCCGCGCCGCCAAGCTACCATCCGGTTTGACGTCGTCGTGCTCTCTGCGTCTTTCCATCCGAAAAACAGGTATGTTCCTGTTCCACGCCCGCATCTTGAAGCTCGCTCACGCTCCTGAAGCAAGATAATTCTTGTCGTGCTGAATAGCTACGAAGCGTTTCTGGTGGACCTGCGCAAGGAGTATAAAGGGCGATACGAACTTTGCGAGTATCAGGAAGATGAGGAGTGGAGGTATGTGTATCCTTCAGGAGACCGTTTGTCCATCATTCAAGTTATGTTCTAGGGTCGGCGTTACCACGGCCAGGTTCGACCCTTCAGGAAGGCACATATTTGCCGGCACGACGCAAGGGCACATTCTCGTATTCAACACACGCACAAAAACGGTAAGCTTTCTCGGATTGTTGCGCTGACGATTTACCAAATATACCACTAGATCGTAGCTCGTCATAAAGTTGCGGGTCTAGGTGCGGGTGTGACATTTCGAGGCTTCGAGTTCACGCCCTCGGGGAGGTACGTAGTCCGCAAACCGACTCGGCGTGTGGTGCTCATACGTTCGCCAGCACAGGAGATTGGCGACGAACTCGTCCGACCGTGTATTGCGACAGCTGAGCCTCCCGCTCTATCCCACTCCCACCACCGACGACTACATCGAGTCCGAGCTTGAACCCAGCCTGCGCTTCCACGACCCCATCAGCAAGGTGTCCTGGCATGCGATGTGCTACAGCCCTGACGGACAATGGCTGGCAGGAGGTATGCGGTTCACAAATGCGGTACCACGGGAGCTGATCTGTTGTGCCCAGGCGCTGCCGACGACGCGTCCCACAAGATTTACATCTGGGAACTGGCGCGAGAAGGCCTCCTCGCGAACACCTTGGATGGCGGTCGCGAACTGTTGACATACGTCCACGTCAGTCCTCGTCTGTCATTCACGAGAGGGATGCCGCTGACCATTTGCTCATCTGCTGAAGTGGCACCCCAGCAAGCCCGTCATCGCCTCGGTCACCAATCAAGGCAACATCTTCATCTGGCACACCCCGACGACAGAGCGATGGGGTGCGTTCGCCGGCGGTTTCACAGAGGTGGACGAGAACGTCGATTATGAGGAGCGCGAGGACGAGTTTGATATTGTCAGTTCTACCTCCTCGGACGTTTCCTCTAGCTCACTCGATCGGTCGTAGGAGGACGAAGCGGAGATAGCTCGTCGCAAGATGCTTGAGGAAGAAGATCACGTCGATATCGAGACCGAGATCGTGGGGGAAGCTGTCAACGGCAACGCAGATCACGCAAAAATGAACAGTGACCAAGACGAAGATGCCCTCTGGGCTCTCGAAGAGCCCGAGGACGATGACAAAGAGTGGCGTCTGAAGGTTTTGACCGAGGACGACGAGTACTAGTAGCTGATTTCTTTAGGCGTATACTACGTGATAGCGCGCTCTCCCTCCGAGTCAGAGTCCCTGACATATATATATATATCCCTAAGCGATCTTCATGCGTGCGAGAGACGGAAGTTGTACAATCAATATGAAAGCCCGACAGCAAACGAGAGCGATAACACGAATTCAAGTTTCGGGATTCAGGCTCGCACGTCACTCTGGCCGCTTGTAGTCCTCCAACTTCCTCTCCACCCAGCCCTGGATCCCGCTCAAGGCTGCCATCATGAGCTTGATCGGCTTTTCCTCCCCTACCGACGTGAAAGCATCAATGAAGTGTTCACGATACAGTGATAGAGCACTGAAGCACATACCTACGAATACGATCTTCCCATATCTCTTCATCAGCCTCACGGAGTTGAGAATGTGGTGCGTGTTTGGTACCACCAACAGAGAGTTCTGACAGTAGCGAGCCCTCATCATTGAGACACCGCAGAGCACCAAAAGCGGTCTGCAATCGTACCTCGTAGTACCACTCTCGAAGCTTTGGGATGTCCCGCGGAGTAGGCGGAGTTTCGTGGTTGCTAGCGACGCTGACGACGGTCACGACCGACTTCAGGACCCCCACAGCTACAAACCCCTCTATGAGCATGCGCAAAGACTTCTTTAAAGCGCGTGACATACCCCGCTGCTGCATCATGTTGATCAGGGCCGCACAGCCGGGCCCATGCCCGACGAGGACCACTTTGGGCGCACTAGTGAGCCTGCGTAGCCGGAAGTGGCCGCCTCAGTGCCATTTTCGTGTCGAAGTTGTCCGGAGTGTACGCACGAGATGTAGTTGTCCCACAGGTAGACCAAGACCGCCCCAGCGTAATCATCGCTGCCGCTCTTGAGCTGCACGAGATGAGTGGATGAGCTCGTATTGAGAGCGAGGCGGTCACTCGCCGACGTACCCTCGTCTTTGCATACGGCTTCGGGTGGACGTTCACGTCCAAAATGGAGTACTTCTTCGACTTGGCCCAAGTGATCAGCTCTTTAGAGCAGTCGACCTGCGCGCGATCAACATCTGCCACTGCCGGCAGGAAAGAGCGCGTACCAGGTAAGAATGCTCTTGGCGAACGTCACAGTGCGTCACGGAGTCGAGCTCGATGCGCAAGTTTCCGCTGTGACAGAGAACTTGATGAGATGGACGGCCTGAAGCGAGTTTCAATGACTTACAATTCATGGACGAAGACCAACAGGGTGTCTTTGTCCTTACCCATGATATCAGGGCTGTAAGGCATCCCCGTAAGCAGGAGGGCGGCACTCTACGGAACGAGAAGTCTACTGACGTGCACGCTACTTGAGCGCTGTACCGCTCGGTGAGTGCCGGGTTCAGCAGTGGCAGCTCAACCATCCCGTGTGTCTTGAACAAGTAGTCTGCTCGATGGGCTTTCAAGAGTTCTAGACACGCATGTCAATCGTCGCCCACTTCTTCCGCTACTTCGCACTCACCGGGTACCGATATGGCGATGGGTTCCATCTCTGCGAATACTTCTGTGAACACGTTCGTGCCAACAGAACAGGCGAGGCTACTGACCCTCGATAGGCTCGCACGACTTCGGATCGAGGTTCTTCCAATACTTGCTCTGCTCCATCGCCACCTGCCAGATCGTCTCAGTAGCCGCTTCCGATGCCGTCATCGGCGGCAACATCGGCGGCACTTCCCCGAGGATGACGTTCGTCACCGCCAGTGCCGAAGCCGCGATGGCGTCGAGGCAGTAGCCTCCCTGTCCCGGCGGTCATAATCAGCAGAGAGACGACTACGGCCGAACACAAAACCTCCACCTCGAGGGCGACGACGACCCTGCCGCCCGCCAGCGAACACAGCATGTGGGTCATGTGCGCAAAACCCGCAGGGGAGACGTGGCATTCGCCGAGGTCGTCGCCTTCCGCAGCATCAAAGCCGGCCGAGACTGTATCGACGCATCAGCGAGCTCGCTGGCTGCGGCACGGAAAGGGATACACACTGATGACGAGCTCGGGGGCGAACTCTAGCGCAATCGGCATGATGATCTTCTGAAATGCGAGGAGGTAGTCCGCGTCGCCCATCCCCGCCTCTGGCCACGGGATGTTTACAGAGCTGTAACGAAGTGGTTAACGAGCAGAAGGAATCCAGCGCAAGACTCCCTACTAGCCAGTCCCGGCGCCTTCTCCGACTGATGTGAGACTTCCGAAGGGGCCGTTAGGGTAAAAGTAGCCGCCTTCGTATCGGTGTAGGGATACGTAAAGCACACTTGGATCGTCCCAGAAGGCACGCTGCGTGCCATTGCCTGTGTAGCATGAGAACTCTGCAGCACAGGCGATCGAAATGCACTACCGTGATGAACGTCCCTGGAGGTGCGTCAATAACAACCGGGATGCCTACGTGTGGACTACCTCACCAGTCAAGGATCAAGATCTTCTTCGTCGATGTCTTGACCTGAACCACCTTGGTGGCGATAGAGACGTTGTTGAATAGACAGAAGCCCATGTGCTCGTCGGGCTCGGCATGATGACCGGGGGGCCGGACAATCGCGAAGGCCTTCTTGACCTCTCCCTTCGCAACGGCGAGAGCGGCCTCGATCACTCCACCCGCGCTCAGCCTAGCGGCGTAAGGTGTCGACGGATGGACATAGAGTGAGAGGTCGTTGTAGTACGCCTCCGAGTCGACGATGTCCTGCTCTGTCAGGGCTGTGTAAGCACGGAATCAGTTCAGACTCGTGGACCAGGCCCACAGGCACTCACAGTGGAGGCGAGGACCTTGTCCCACAAGGCCTGGCTGTGCACGAGGAGGGCCTCTTCACGGTGCACGGGGCGGATGGGGAGCTCGCGCATGCGCTGGAAGCAGCCGTTCTCGGTGAGGATGTCGAAGATCCTGGATATCCGCGCGGGCTGCTCAGGGTGCCCGCGGAGGCAGCTGTGGGTCATCATCTTGCTCGAGTACACATAGCCGACGTGGTGCTTGGGGGGTTGCTCCCGCGCCGTGCCGGGGACGGAGAACGCGCGAGCTCGGGGCCCCGACGCCGAGGAGGAGCTGACGCGTGGCCTGCGGCGGGGGCGGCGTCGTCGACGTCCATGGCGTCGTTTCTCTTGGGCTGCTGCATGGCTTCCCGTCGGCGTCACAGCGGGACTGGCGGGAGGCTGCGGCAGGCTCGAACAAAGCACGGCGACGGTGGCGTGGCGCGTGGACGGCCACGCGCGCTCTGCGGGAGAGCGTCACGTTCTACTGATCATCCAAAGCGAGCCCCTCCCGCTCAGCCGGCTGTGTCGCCCACCTCGACAGTATTTGCCGCACAACCGTGCAGGCGTCACCGACCCTCCTAGGCGACTTGCGCCGCGCGAGTCACGGTCCACATGACGAGGCAAGGAACGTCTAATGTTTGGTGACTGCAAATATGATATATCTTGTGCATGAAGAGGTAAGCGTATGAAGAGAGCTGTACACTGTGATTGTAGACCAGAAAAGAAACCCCAGACACGTTATTACGAAGTGTATATACACGATCATTGTGAGGCTGACAGAGCAACTGCAAGTCCTATACGTACTAAGATATGCATCGCGTACAGCGCCGTCCCAGCATGCCGGGACGTCTACCACGCACTGGACGACCGACCATGGTCCCTGTCGAGAACAGCCCGGCTGTCGAGTGTCCGAGCTCAAGGGCTCATTGCCCGGTGGTGGTAACCCCGCGCCCCGTTCGCGTGATATGCATCCTCTCCCATCTCGCTCTGGCTGTCGTCGGTACATATTGAGTCCGCATCGCTCGCAGACGCCGAGGAATGTGGAGCTCGAATCGTCGGCTCGTCGTCCGTCTCGCCGTCAAACTCTGTCTCCGTGTCGCCTTCTGTGAGAGAATCGGAGGCGGAAGACGTCGAGTATGAACTTGCCGACCTCCGGTATTCCGACGATGGTCGCGAGTGTGATGGAGTGTAGGACGGCGGGTGGGAGAGTGAGATGTGTTCGGCATGTGTTGGATGCACGCGCGCGCGTAGGTGGGCGAGGTATCGGTCGACGGCCTGGAAATACTTCAAAGGCCCGATGGGAGATTGGCGGGGATCGTGAGGAGTGGAGGGGGAGATTTCGGGGAGGAAAGGGATCAAGGAGACGCCAGAAGGTACTTGCGATTGCTGTACCAGCTTCGTCGCATAGAACTGCATCTCCTCTTGGGAAATCATTAGGTGGAAGTCGTTCAGGAGTAGGAACTGAAGCTCGAGCTGGTTCAGCTCCGTCAAAGGCAATCCGCCGACCTTAGAGCACAGGTAACCGTCTTAAGCATTTGCATCCAGGGTGATAAGACAGCGGGACACACCTTAGCGTAGCGTGAGTTCGTGTAGAACACATCGCTGAAGAATTTGCTCGCCACAGTCACACCGGCAATGACCAGCCGGTGCACATTGTACATGTCGATTGCAAACACCTTCCCACACGTCTCCTTCGCGAGCTTCATCATCCTGTCGAAGTACACAAGCAGGGAGAGGAACACCTCGTTGCTGGCTGGGCAGTACTTCTGGATACGGGTGAGGTAGGCCTCGAGGGCGATTGTGGGAACATTGCGCGCATGGAAGGACAGAGAGGAGGCGGTGGACAGAGCATGGCGGGAGGCGGCGGTTAATGTCCGCCATATGGGTGGATGCGGCTCTGCGGGGCCACCGTGTTGGTGTGGGGAGGAAAGGAAAGGATCCGCGTGGTCGCGGTCCGTGTTCATCGACGCGATTTCGGTCAACGTGGACGCGAGGAGGCGGAGGAGGGTACTCGAGTCATACGCATGAATATCAACAGCAGCAGGTGAGGGTGCAAGAGAGGGCTCGGCCTCGTTGTCCTCGGGTTCGGAGCCCGGAGGGGTCGAAGGATCGTCCTCGTGGCCATCATATACGGATGGGCGCGCAGAGACACTGAAGGAGGCCGTTCGCTGTGGCGTGGCGCGACGGGAGGAAGAGGGCTCTGGGGGTACCGTGTGGGTTATGGAGGGGCCAGAGTGCACGGAATGACCAGCAACGGAGGAGGAAAAGGGGTATGAGGGGGTGACTTTGCGGAATGTGGACCGTGTTGACGAGCCTGGCGTTGGCGGCTGGGTTCTATGGGGAGGGACATCTACGGGTGCGTGCATTGGCTGTGGAGCAAGGGCGAGCATGTTCAGAGGCGGAGAGATAGCAGAACGCTGCAAGCAATGATGGAAGGGGGCTCGGAGCGGAGGACGTGATGACCGCAGAAAACAAGTCGCAGGGCCCCGCCCAGCGCCACCGTCATCCGTCACGGTTGGGTCACGCGCGCTACCTGTGGACTGTGCCACTGCCTTGTTTTCTTCCGCACTCGCACGCGGTGGCTCGGACGACCTCGCGTGCCGTCTCACCGCGCGGCCCTGCTTTGTCGCTCCTCATCCATTCACCGCGCACGCTCTTGGTCATCCTGTGGTAATTCTCTCTCCGCGATCGGGCGCAGTAATGCCACTCGGGCGACACACTACGCCGTATACCGTGGCCCGGCGAGCGCAGATCATGTACTCTATCTGAAGATCAACTATGGATGAACGCGCAGTCCAGGCGTGCGTGCATCCCCGCGGCCTGGAAGTACAGAGCACGATGCACGATGCTGTGAAGCTCGCCCCAAGCGTTTCCAGGAACACACGATCCACAGCTACCTACTAATAGTAAGAGGTCCACCGACTGTTCCACGCCCGCACATCTAACCTGTGGGCGTTGCTTTCCCACTCGTCCTATGTGTCGCCCCGTCCATGTCATCCTCGCTCCCTTCCGGGTTTGAACGCCCAGCCCTGCTCCCCGAAGCGGGTTCGTCAGCCGGGCCAGTCATCACATGCCCAGACGCGTCGGATGGCGAGCGTCGCCGCTTCCCGAGGCCCTGCACGACGATCACCCAAAGCGTCAGCAAGCTCGCCGCGAACATGCAAGCTTCACGCCCGCCGCCCGCCGCCGCGTCCGCCCCGGGAGATCTTCTCTGCTTCACCCCGGCCGCGCAGGCGCAGCACGGACCCCCCAATGCGCCGCGGCGCCGCACTGGACACTCACCGTCACGTTCCTCGGCGCGCTTCCCCGCCCACGGTCGATGTCCCCAGGCCCGTACCACGCGTCGAGCCGCGCCTTGAACTCGCCCACGTTCGACCACCGATCCGTCGTCCATCCCTGCGCTGCGCGGCCCTTCCCCTTCACCGCTGTGGGGCTCCAATGGCGCCGACCAGCCTGACCGCGCGCGATCGTCATCGCGCGGCCGTTGTGCGTACTGGGGGAGGACACGAAACGGGGCAACGTGCGTGTTGAGCCCGTCGTCCACCCTTTTCCACTCCGCGGCAGTCGAGGCTTCTGTGATGGGCGGGCGAGCTCTGGTGCGCAAGGCTTGAGTAGGCTTGGGTGTAGTGGGATGTGCGAGCGCGTTGTTCGAAGGTGAAGGCCTGATCGGCGTCTCCGTGCGCTGGAACTTGCAGGGGGATTTCATTGGTGTAAACACCCGCTCCGTGTCGTCTTGCACACGTGCCTTCTTTCTTGGGGGTGTGGCTGTGGTCTGCAGTGACAGATGAGGAACACCGTATTAGCGCCATCACTGATGTGGACAAACTGCGCACTTTGGGTATGGGCGCCTCCGGTGGCTCTGGTGTAGTGCAGTTTGTTGCCAGCTCATCTTCATTATCTGAAGCACCTTTAGTTGATAAAGTTGCCCAGGAGGGTATGTCTGAGCCTGTTGAGGCACGGCTAATGTGTTTGTTCTGGCACTGGTATTGTAGCAGACTTGTGCACCCATGTGAGACAGTAGTCAAAGTAAAATGCACAAGATACTTCATACCTAGTTTGAGGCATTCTAATGCTGCTAGGAATGACATCAGCTATATGCATCCAATACAACAGAAACAAATAACTGTACTTTGAACACCTGATCTTCCTGTCAAGCAGATGTTACCAAGGAGGGATGTGGAGACACAGTAGATATGAGGTATTTGGGGCAGGCTTGATAGCAAGGACACCAGACGGTGTCTCTCTACTACTACTGCAGAGATGAGTATAAGGTGTTCTAAAAGAGCTAACATAAAGACATTAATGATGATTAGACTCACAATTAGGCAGGGACAAGTGATGTGGCACTCAATGAAATAGAGGGGATGTCTAAAAGGAGGAGGAAGGCAGGGGGTGGGGGTCTAAGCAAAGAGTAAGTGAGAGAGGAAGCTAGCATAAGAGCACCAGAAGTGACTAGATATTTGGTACTATTTGGCTGATCTTCGTCATGCCACTGCAGGAACTTGCCATTCTGGGATAGTTTTTCCCACAGACTGTCACTGATCTGTCATCATTTACTTGGAATTTGCAATTCACTACACAGTACCACCACTTGACCCTTTTTGTTCTATTTGGATGTTCTCTAGATCAAGCTCAAAGCAAGTACTAAAGCACTGATATGTTGTGTCATTCTCACCCTCCGGGGCATTTGTGTAGCTGACGCTTTCCCCCCGTGTTGAAAACCCACTCTGATCGCGTAGATTTAGCTTGTGTACTGTATGCCTACCATAGGGCTCTGCCCTCCAGGGCGTTAAACGAGGATGACAAAAAAAAAGTTGTGTCATAGTGGTGAATAACAACCATGGACATACATGTGCCATTGGTGCTCATATACTACACCTGGAATATGCACACTTTCCACATCAACATCTCTTGTATGCCAATAAGTGGGGCTCTTTTCAGACGTCAAATGTCTGTGACCTCTATAACTCTACCACTTGGGCTTTGGGCTCCTTTGCATACCATCACAGATAGGTCTACATATTACAGACTGTACTTGTGGATAGTTGCTAACATGCCAGTGGGTACTAGTAAAGGCATTTGCAACTTTGTTATAAAGATAGAGACCCCTCTGCTAGTCACATAGTGGTAGCACATTTCACTTGCAGTGTCTCTAACTTGGAGACTCAGAACTGACATTGCTGAGTTGTGTCTGCAGGCACATCCAAAGCTCCACTTGAAGTCTTGAACTGGTTGTATGCCTGGTCCTGTTACACATGAGGCCCATTCTTATAAAAACAGTGGTGAATTGTGATCCATGATGGGTGGCAGTCAGTACCTCATGCCAGCCAGTACTAATCCAACCATTGCCATAAGTTGAGCAGCAGAAACATTCTTGCTTCAAAGATAGAGCTACCTTTGCAGGCCATACTTTCAAACCCAAGAGTCCTACAGGCAGTGACGAAACAGGATCCGAACCATCCAATCCGGTGACCTGCACAGCATTGAGCCGCAGGGGCTGACGTAATAACAATATGCTTGGGCGTGATTTATGAATGATGTTGACTACAGCTCCTCCTTCTTGCCTCCAGAGGCAGACAGCGGAAGACATAGCGCAGGACTTGTGACCTTGAACTCGTACTCGCACTTCTCTGGCTCCGAGACGGCCAAGACAACGTTCTCCAGGCCACAGCTCATGTCGAGCTATAAAGTGCTGATCAGTGAACAGCACACGATGACACGAACGCATAAACGGACCGTCACGCTGCGTTGAGGCCCATTCCAGCACTTGGCGCCGTGAGTATACTTCATCCTCTTGTAGTAGCCGGGCGTTCCCTTCTCAATGCCGTCGGCATCATTCCAGCTCGAGAATTTACTAGCAAAAGGTCAGAAGGCGTCAATTGATGTGCTGGATGAGGGTCACTCACCCGAGGCTGAAGGTTTGACCACCACGAAGGGGTCGTTGGCGAGCTTCATCAAAGAGACAGACCTCGTATGCGTAGCTGCGAACAAAATGGCATTAGGGGTTGGACGCTGAATGGAAGGAAGCCATACGACACGTACTCTCCAACTTCCTTCTCAATGCATGTGCCCTCGAGCTTCTTCCACTCGCCCTCGGCGCCGAACCATTCGGGATCGAAGAGGCGGTCAAGTGCCTGGGCACTGGTATCCCTCTCGCGGCGGATCTTGTAGAGCTCGTTCTCGGCATCGGTCACTGCCTTCTGTGCCTTGGAGGTATCTAATGACAACATTCAGTGATGGCGAGAAGAAACACCAATATTTGCTCACCGGCGCCGTCCGTGTCAGCTACGGGGGAGGCAAGCCCAAACGCTGTGAGCCAAGGCATGATCTTGTCGCGGAAAGCTTCAAACGAAGGGACAAGAGCATCGGGCAGGTAGGCGGAAGGGTTGTGCACTGAAAAACGTTCGGCATCAAAATTGAAGGTGTTGTGCGCGACTCACTCACATAGCGACGCTGCGGAGGCGGGTGCTCCGACAAACTTGTCGTGCTCCAGTAGAAGGCCCTCATAGTCAGTCTCAAGCAGGTCGTCCAGCTGATGCTCGAGCTGCGACGCGGACCACATGCCCTCCTCGACCTCCTCCTCGACCTCCTGGGCCGGCTCGTCTGAGCCAAGCTCCGAGTCGTCGTCACCGTCCTTGCCAACGTCGTTGATGTGTGGCAGGGCAGCAAGGTGCTCCCATCCACGTACGGCCTCCAGAACGGCCATGTCCTGGTAGTTCGGGTTGTAGCCGGTACGGAGACTGTCTAGTATCTGGCCGAGGGCCTTTTCGCGCTCAAGGTGCTTCTGGTGCTCGCGTTGCAAGGAGCGAAGCGCCATGACATGCTCCATGAACGACTGATACAGGGCTGTTCCAGGACGTAGGTAAATGTGTTTCGAGATATATTGGCAGTACTCACGAGATCCCTTCTTCTCTTCGAGCGCTGCTTCCGACAGAGACTCGGTCCTCTCCATGATGTCTTTCACGCATTGTGAGGATAATGAAGGCGCACAGATGGGGGAAACATACCTTTCAGGTGCGCTGCCTCTTTCTCCTGTATAGCAATATCTTGCTCTGCCTTCGCGATTTCGTCCTCCAAACGCTTCTTCTCCTTTTGTGCGAACGAGATATAAGAAGAGCGGATCTTGGAGCCCTGTATGTGCCATGAGTATGCCGCATTGATGAAATGGTAACGTGACCGCTTACGGTCTTGCGGAGCTTGTTCTCGGCCTTGACTCGTTCCCGGTATGCCTCGCCCACTTCCTTGCACGCATTCGTGCAGACACCGGAAGGCTCGTCGGAGCCATCACAGCACTCGGCCTCTACGAAGGGCATCGGGGTGGTGCTTGGGGGTTATAAAGCCAATTGACTCACCACAAAGCCCGTCGTTCACCCGAGTACTTGAAATATACGATCCAATGTGGCCCTCGTTCACACAGTAGAATGACGAGTTGGGACACGCGCTTGTGCCTTGACGCGAATGAGCAGAGGTGTGACAGAAAGTGATTCCGGTACATACCAGGCTCATCACTGCCGTCTGGACAGTCGCAGAAATCGTCGTTCACCACAGACCAGTCGATCGACTTAGACCCATCCAAGCATTGCCACGCTTGCGAGGAGCCCTGCTTGATGGGGACGTAACGGGCCGCTAGTTCAGGAGAGACACCATGAGGCCTGTCCTTGCTGGCGAGAACGTGTAATGGGAGAAGAAAAAGGAGCCAGCGGTTCATGAAGGAAGGATGTGAACTTAGTAGTTACCAACTGAACAGGCTCAGCTACGTGGAGGCGCGAAGGATGCATCAAAGTCACGTGCCCTACATACGCACGGGCCGGACATTGCGGCCTGCATTCACCGACTACCACGTCTGCTCGCTCCAAATAAGCTTAATACAACCCAGCGTACCAAGTTTAAAAACTTTCAGCCCGCTTCCAGGGTGTCTAAAGGGCCGTATGCATAAGCAGAAGAGAGCTTAGGTAAAGCCTGTTAAAGCGCGCGTCATAACAAGAAGCGCCAGAACCTGGGGGCGGCCTCAGGCGTCTATCTTCAGTGGCCGCTCGGCATCTTGCGGACGCCTCAACGGGACTTGCACCAACGCCCGCCGACGACACAGTCAACATCGCCGACCAGCAAGACTGTGAGTACGCTCCTCCAGATCCCCATGCAGCCTTCCGGAAGCCTCTCTGGATGTCGTCTTCCTGCTCTGGACTGAAATTGCGGACCAAATCCGTGCGGAAATGGATGGATGGTCCGGGCGACATCTGGATGATGCCTCTCCACCTGTTGCTCTTCTGTGCTCTTCCTGCCATTACTTACATCTCCGCATCACAGAATCGACATGGGTAGGGTTATTCGGGCACAAAGGCGGTCGCACGCTATCGTACGTCCGTTTTGTATCTTGTACCGTTGACACTGGCTGATTTCTGTTCTTCAGTTCAAATCCCACACCCATCACAACAAGTCGCCTGCCCAGTTCCGCCCCCTCGACTTCGCGGAACGCAATGGCTACGTTAAGGGTATCGTGAAGGAGATCATCCACGACGCTGGTCGGTGCGTACCATCCACACGCATTCCCCTCGCCTATTCCCGAACTGCTTTTCAGTGGTGCTCCTCTTGCCCGCGTCGTCTTCCGTGACCCCTACCGCTACAAGCTCCGCAAGGAAACTTTCGTTGCGACTGAGGGCCTCCACACTGGTGCCTTCGTCTACTGCGGAAAGAAGGCACAGCTCACCGTCGGCAACGTCCTCCCCGTCTCCCAATGCCCTGAGGGTACCATCGTCTGCAACGTCGAGGAGAAGGTCGGTGACCGTGGCGCACTCGCCCGCACCTCCGGCAACTACGCGACCGTCATCGGTCACTCCCCCGACGAGAACAAGACTCGTATCCGCCTTCCTTCCGGCTCGAAGAAGACCGTCTCCGGTAGCTGCCGTGCGACCGTTGGTATCGTCGCGGGTGGTGGCCGTATCGACAAGCCCCTGCTCAAGGCCGGCCGGGCATTCCACAAATACAAGGCCAAGCGCTACAAGTGCGTATACATCAAGTTGTTTGTATGCCCAGTGCTGACATCCTCGCAGCTGGCCTCGTACTCGTGGTGTTGCTATGAACCCGGTTGATCACCCTCACGGTGGTGGTAACCACCAGCACATCGGTAAGGCGTCGACGATCGCCCGCTCTGCGGTCCCCGGTCAGAAAGTCGGTCTCATTGCTGCGCGCCGGGTACGTCCACTTTGTATGCATGCGCTTCGACCTGCACTCATCTGTGTGTTTCCAGACTGGTCTGCTGCGTGGTACGGTCAAGGTCAAGGAGGTTTGAGTGGCCTGACGTTGGGATTGACGTGTTGTGTTTGTATGCTGCTCTGCCTCCCTTGCACGTTGTTACAAAAGCTATGTATGCAGCCCATTGCATATGCATCATGACCACATGCCCTTTGATGCACGAACACGAATATCCGTGTGCTGGAAGTCATTAGTCAGCCAAGGGCAACCCCGGTTGAACGTTGAGGGCGCTGTGCCGGATGGCCGGCCAGGTGACGTCTTGGGGGGCGGGGGCCGGAGCTCTCTTTGCACCATGGTGTGAGCAGGTGTGAGCTCCCCGCCGCTAGTCTCCCCACCACCATGTCCCAAGGCCCGTACTACATTGGCATCGACGTCGGCACCGGCTCAGTCCGTGCGGGGCTCGTCAAGCTCGACGGCACCCTCGTCGCCTCCCGCACGGAGGAGACGATCACCTGGCGCGATCCAGAGGATCACCGTATCTTCGAGCAATCGACCACCAACATCTGGGCGGGCATGTGCAAGTGCATCAAGGCCTGCCTGGAGGAGGCCAAGGTCTCCCCATCGGAGGTGAAGGGCCTGGGCTTCGACGCGACCTGCTCTCTCGCGGTCTCGGACATGAACGGCGATCCCGTCATCGTCACCAAAGGCGCAGACCTCGGACAGAGCGGCGAGCGTAACATCATCTTATGGGCGGACCATCGTGCGGAAAAGGAGGCCGAGCTCATTAACAGCACCGGCTCGGTCGTCCTCGACTATGTCGGCGGTACGATGAGCGTGAGTCCGCTCGCGCATGCGTCGTGCCCTCTCTGACCCCGAGAGCAGCTCGAGATGGAGATCCCCAAAACTCTCTGGCTGAAGCGCCATATGAAGCCGGAGCTCTTCAAGCGCTGCCAGTTCTTCGACCTCCCCGATTTCCTCACCTACCGCGCGACTGACACCAGTAACCGCTCGTGCTGCTCCATCGCGTGCAAGTGCTCGTACGTCCCGACCAAGGACGGCTGGCAGCCTGAGTTCTTCGAGAAGATCGGGCTCGGCGAATTCGTCGAGAACGGGTTCAACCAACTCGGGCACGAGGAGGTCCTCACCGCCGGCATGCCCATCGGCAAGGGCCTCAGCAGGCGCGCCGCGGAGGAAATGGGGCTCGTCGAGGGCACGCCTGTCGGCAGTGGAGTCATTGACGCGTGAGTGGTGCCTAATGACGCGAGCTCGACGCCCTGCTCATGTTGTGCAGCTACGCCGGCTGGCTGGGCACCGTCGCCGCGCGGTACAAGGTCAACGGGCGCTGTCCGACGTCGTGCCCACCGTGGACGAGTCGAGGCACAGGCTCGCGGCCGTCGCAGGTACGAGCACATGTCACATCGTGCAGGTATGCATAGAACGCACTCTCGCGAGAGGCGCGATGCTGAATGACCGCGCAGAGTCCTGAGGGCGTCTTCGTCAATGGCGTTTGGGGCCGTATAAGGATGTCGTGTTCCCTGGGTGGTGGATGAACGAGGGTGGACAGTCGTCCACCGGACAGGTGAGGTCGCACACATGATGAGGCGAATTGCGGGCATTCACACCCGTCTTCCAGCTAATAGACTTCATGATTACCACGCACGCTGCATACCCTAGACTCAAGGAGGTAGCAGCGGAACGTAAGACGAACATTCACGATGGTACGCCCAACTCTTGATCATTTGTGCTTTCGTATTCATGATAGAGTAACTCGTAGTTCTTCACGACGAGCTCGAGCGGTTGCGTTCGGAAGTCGAGGCAGAGAACCTGACGGAGCTCACCAAAGACCTTCATTTCTACCCTGACCTGCACGGTACGCGCTTTCTTACCCCTGTCGCGCCATGTCCTCATCCTCCTCCAGGAAACCGCTCCCCCTTGCAGACCCACGCATGACCGGGTCCATCGTCGGCATGAAACTCGTAAGTCCGTCCCTCGCCCAGCCAGCTTCGGCCGAGCTGACCGCTGACCGCGCGCCTCGCCTCGCAGGACTCCACGCTCTCCGACCTCGCCCGCAAGTTCAACGTGACGCTCGAGGCGATCGCGCTCCAGACGCGGCACATTGTCGACCAGATGAACGCCAAGGGCCACGAGGTCCGCTCGATCTACATGTCCGGCGGGCAGGCCAAGAACGCGATGCTCATGCAGCTCTTCGCCAACACGTGCGCCATCCCCGTCGTGCTCCCCGAGAACTCGGGCGCCGCCGTCGTCCTCGGCGCCGCGATGCTCGGCCGCTTCGCCGCGGAGGCGGCGGGCCACACCGAGCTCCTCGCGCGCGAGAAGCGCGGCCAGGCGCTGTGGGAGATCATGGTGCGTGTGTGCTCTGTGTCGCGTTTGCGGGCGTCGCTTATGAACTCTCGCATGCGCAGGTCGAGATGACGCCGGCGGGGACGATGGTCGAACCCGCGGCGAGCCCGAAGGAGAAGAAGCTGCTGCAGGCGAAGTACAAGATTTTCCTCGAGGCGATCGAGCTCCAGCGTCGGTGGCGGAAGGAGATGGAAGAGGCGAACAACTAGACGTCGTGCCCTGTCGTGTCAGAGGCGGCGCTGAACGCATACCTAGACTAGTCAATGTACCAACACCCGAAACAGTCTCCTGATTCGTCCGTGTGATGCTGTCGTGGTCCGCCCAAATCACACAACAAGTGTAGCTCACTAAGACTACCCTGTTTACACATTGAGGCGCTCAGTGTCGTCCCCTGGTCATCCGTACTATTTCCATGCGACAGGCTGGTCAGAATATGTATATAACGTCCCACTTAGAGACACGACAGACTTAGGCGCACGACGCTCACCGAGCGAGCCTAGGCAGAGAGGTAGAAGACCAGGGAGGCCCCTCACCGACCCACTGGCGGCCGCGTTCACAAGAGGAGGCAGGACGCATCCGAGACCTTCATGGATCTCGGGTGCGATGCTAGATTGGCGTTCTGCTCCGGCCGACGAGCGGCGAGACTACAACACTGAGGAACTACAACGATCGAGACTACTTCGTCACGACGACGACGACGACGACACAAAGCGACAACAGACGCAGAGGCGATTACAGGAATGTATCTTTACATCGCCAGGCCGGACGTGCTATGGGCATGTTGAGCGGCGCGGGATGCGAGTGTGGGGTCCGAGGCCAGAACTAGAAGCGACACTAGAGAACCGCAGTCCGACGGGCTGCGCAAGAGGGTGTAGAGGGCAGGGGAGGAGACGGGGTGAGAGAGGATGAGAAGACGGAACTGGAGATGGCGATGAGGTGGGCAGAGAAGTGGGGACGGTCGGGAGAAGAGAGGTGGGGAAGAGAGGTGGGAGGAGAGGAGAGAGGTGGGATGAGAGAGGAAAGAAGAGGATGTCCGCGCGGCGAGGGTTCTCGCTCGGATGCTGCTCTCGGCAGATCCGATTCCCGCACGCCGCGCAACGACTGGTTTGGTCCTTGTGTGTGAGATGGATGGGAGAGCGAGGACTTGAGGGGTATCATGCAGGCCTTTCGAAGGCCAGCGCCGCTGCAGTCTGCGTTCGCGCTGCAGCAACCTCGACCCCATGCTCCCGCATGGGTCTTACTTCGTGCTTCGAGTGCCTGCCGCAGACTGCAGCCGCAGCCGCAGCCCTGCAGTCGAGGTCGACGCCAAGGTCACCGTGAAAGTGCGCGCCGGCTCACCGGCAGGCCGCCGCCGGCCTCCCCCACGTCTTCGTCGGTGTGAAGAGGTTGAACGCGCCCCACGCCGACTGCGCCGGCATCGCCGCCTTCCACCCGTGCTGGTACCGCCGCTCCATCTCGTCGCACGGCGCGGGCACGAAGCTGCGCGCGGCACTGAGGTAGGAATCGTGTTCTCCCGCGCGTAGAAGCTGCTCCGGATGGGGTCGTGCGCCGCATGCGCTGGGGACGCCATTGCGAGGTACTTGGCCTGCACCGCGTACGCGGGGTGCGACCGGTCCTGAGACGCCAGCGCCGGGGATATCCGAAAGGGGGGCGGGAGCTCGCGCACGGGAGGAAGGGGCGCGGGTGGGGAGTGCGCATACGAGCCTGCGACGACCTGCGCGTAGCTCGCCGAAATGCGGTGGCTCGGTGCTGAGGCGGGGACGGGGAGGTGGTGGCCGTGCGAGTGGACGTGGGGAAGGCGGTGCTCGGGGGTGGGGAGGTGTCCGCTCTCGGGCGAGCTGTCCGAGGTAGAGTAGTAGTCGTCTTCGTCAACCCCGAGGTCCATATCCTCGTCCTCGTCCTCATCCTCATAGCCAGCGAGCTCGTCGTCTGGGTACTGGAGCTCCAGCTCGTTGGCCCCGTCCTTCGCCTTCTCGAAGAAGAAAAGTTCTTCAACTTCCTCGAGTCGCTTCTTCTCCAGAACAGGCAGATCCTTGAGGGTGATGATACGAGCAACGGGCTCAGGAGTCGAGACAGCGGGGAAGAGAAGCGATTTGCCGCGGCGGGAGTCCTCGTCCACATCGAGGTTCCAGTGTAGGTCCTTTCTCGACGCTTCAAACTCCTCCGACGGACGCGCGCGTCGTTGCTGAGCATCGCAAAGACGTCCGCCTCCATCCGCGGCTCACCCATGCCCCGCGCGCGCTTGTCCGTGCGGTGGTTGGACTGGCGCTGGCATATCTCGGCGTATTGGGCCTTGAGGTCCTCGTTCTGGATGCTCACGACGTAATCCAGCATCTCAAGGGCGTCCTGCTCCATCTTGAGCCCTTGCTTGCACTCCAGGTGTTGTCCGAAAAGGGGCGTTGCACCGGGGCGATCGGAGCCATTTATCATCGCAACTAGGGCCTTCATCTTGTATCCGCCCTCGTAGTGCGCCTGGAACCGTCGCTCGTCAGCGTCTCGCTCTTTCATAAACCACTCTGCACGCACCTTGGACGCGATGGACATAACTCCAAACGAGAGACGCTCGCATAAGAGCGCGCCGCCGCCGTCTGACTTGACCTGCATCCGGCGGAGAAAGGCGATGGCGACGAGGATCGTCACCGGCTGCACCCAGCGCACGTCTTCTGTCCACGGCTTGTTGTTGCTGTCCACGCCGGTGACCGTGACCTTCCGTCTGAAGAGGTCATGGACGTATTGCATGAGGCCGTAGGTCTTCCACGCAAGCGCGCTCCGGGCTCCGGGGAGGTGGCAAGTTCCGTCCGCCACCGCAGTGGTCAATACATCAATAAAGTAGTCTGCGCGGGGTGCGGGGCGGGATGAGTGGGCGCGCCACTGAGAGTCGCGGTCGTCACGCACCAATCAGGTACTCTGACAATCCCATGCGCACGAGCGCGTCGATGTCGCGATCGCGCTCGTCCCAAGGAAGAAGGCTCGCGGGGTCGACAGTGGTAGGGCGTGATTCACGGGCGACGCAGAAGTCGGCGGGCGAAGAGTATTCGGAGGTGGAGGATGTGGCGGAGTAGGACATGGTGTGTGCGTTGAGTTGAGGGAGGAGGGGAGTGGACGGCTTTATAGGAAAACGCGTGGTGGACCGGATATCCAGGAGGGGGGGGCGAGAAGGGGGGCGGGGAGCTGCGGTGAGCCGAGGCGCGAGGCAAGGGCAGCTGGTCAAGAGGAAGTTGCGAGTGGCGCACGCTTGGGAGGCGGTCGGTGGGCGACTGCAGGTGTGCAGCCCTTCGCTTTATACCCTGCCCGGGGACGGGGGCAGCGGCCGCGGCGCGACGAACACGCGTGCCCACGCGCCCTCAAACAGGGCTTCTGCGGTGCACCCTTCCTCGACCACAACGGGTGCGGGGCGGGCTAAGCGACTTCGAACAACGGACCGTTGTCTGCCGCCCACCGTGACCCATCATGGCGGCCCAAGTGGCACAATAGCCCATCGCCCGCGCCCGGCCCCGGCTGCCTCGGCATCGCGCTCAGAACAAAGCGCGTGCAGACCGTCCGTCTGCAGCCTCGCGACCTCGACGTTGTTTGCGGCCTTTTCCTCGTCGTCGCCTCTGCCGCAGCGAGCCGCCCGGAAGGATCCCGGACGCTATCCACGATCGATGGTCCGCATTCCCGCCCTCATTTCCGGGCCGCCACCTGTAGCCGAACATGTGCATCAGCGAACGCTCTTTGTCCCCCGTCCCAGACGCCGTCCCCGGGGAAACACTCGGAAAACACTTTCGATCGCGCGCTCATTGTCCTCATCTCACTCTATTCTCACACGACGACGTTACAGGGGTTGGGCATGGCATGGCATGTTTTGTGTGGTGCTGTAATACATATGCGTGCGTGCATGCATGCGACGAAAGCGAAACCTGCGAGAGCCAACGACGGTGTACGTCTAGTCAGATCCACCAGTTGACCGCGCTGAACAACCGGATGACCGTTAGCGCCATGCAGGAAAATGCACAATGGACGACGGTACGCACTGTAGATCAACTGGCCGCTGTGGTGGACGATCCGCTTGATCTGCCCCTCCCTCTCCAGGTGCCTAATCGCCACTCGCGCGAGACTCCCATTGACCTTCAGACGCTCGATGAGGATGCTCTGCGAGATGAAGCGGAAGGTCGGGACCTCCTTGAGGATACGGTCGTAGGTCGGCTTGTCGAGAACGACGGCGTGCTGCGCCTTGTCCTTGACTTTGCCCTTGGACCACTTCTTCTTCTTAGCAGACTTGCCGCCGCTGGATGATGTGGGTGCTGCTGCCTTAGCCTTGGCCTGAAAACAGAGAAAGTAATCAGCGCTCGCTCGTGTCATCCAGACTCAAAAGTGCCATCCAGGCCCATGCAACTCCTGAACAGCAGCGAGTCCACAGCACACATCACTCAACATGCTGCCAGGTCTGTGCGGCCGCATTTCGATCGAACAGTTGTACTCACCATGGTCTTGACGGCCGTCGATGTTGCTGCGATGGGCCCTCCTGCGCCAGGCTAAGCTCTCTGCTTCCGGGGACAGCCGGTCGGACTTTCAATACAGGCGCCCCGACATCTCTCCGCACAGAAAACGGGCGTCAAGTGCATAGCCTTCGAACCTGCAACGACCGGGCACACGCAGATAATTTGGGCACCTCAGCAGACGTGAATGTTCTGGCATTCAAGTTTAGAGGAAGCAGGGTGGTGATTGTTCGATGTGACGGTGGTTTAGAGGGTACGTCTTGATGCCTGAGCTGTTTGTGAATATATGTTGACAGTGTCTGCCAGTCCGCTTCTGTTCGGCGCGTTGTCTTGGTCTTCAATGTATCGCGTCAGCGCCCTTATAACGGACTTTCAATGTGCACTATACAGGGGGCTTATACTCATGAACTGGTTTCGAACACGGCCTATCCTATCGTCAAAACCTTGCGGCACTCGTTGATGCAACGTCCGGCTTATTCTGCGCACTACCACATACATGCGTACATATACGCAATATGATCGCGGGATACAGCAAGCAAACGGGACCTGCTGTGTGCGAACGCAACGGTCACAACCCTCAGCATCTCTGTCGCAGTGCGTTCCCTCCGTGAATGTCTGTTTAAACTCCCCAATCAAGTTTCTCCCACTCCTCCACGCAGCCTTCTTCAAGTCTCCTCCTGAGAGTGGCTATGACCCTCTCTCTTGCCTCAACCCATCGCTTCCGCGCCTCCTCCACTCCGCCCTCCTTCAAACCCGCCTCCCATGCTTTCTCTCCCGCTATCAACACCTCCAGCTCCAGAGTCGCCCGGCGTAGCGGCGATATGCACATCCCGTCCTTATAGCACGTCTCCAACCTATAGAAGACGGACCTTGTGGGGAAGGACGTGACCGTAGCGTCCCGGAGGTTCTTCCACAACGCGACGAGGTGGATGTGCATGCGCCTAAGCCTGGGCAGGTGTTCGACGACCAGGCTGTTCTCCTCCCAATCCTTGGACTGCGTCGCAGCGTGCTTCTCCGACGGAACCGCCGCGATCGATGAGCCGGTGCCGGGGCTGAAGAGGTGCCGCATGATTTCGGCTCGTGTTGGAGACGACGGCGCGGCCGCGTACGCGGTACTCGAGACGGGGCCCCTGTCGGCGATGGGGGTGGCCCTTCCGGGTCGCGGTGTGCTGCGAGGTGCCACACCGAGCGTGCAAACCAACCGTCGCTATAGGTGCCTTGGACGGACGCTTGGTGCATGTTGTGCACAACTGCCATCGCCGCGACGAGCTGCAAAAGCGATACGGGCTGTCCGTGTGGGGCCCTCACGCTGGATCGGAGAACTCTACAGTGGCCATCGTGTGGGCGGTAGCTTGCACCTCGAACCTTGACCTGGTCGTCTCCCATCAGGTGAAGGGGACCGGGGTCGTGATTGGGAATGATCATCGTGCTGGGAAGGAGGGGTCGGAGCTCGATGTAGCCCATAGGTATGAGGGGTGAAGGGGTTAATAGGCGGGCCGTCCACGGGAAATTACTGTGGAATGCGGGTGGGAGATCCTTGAGAGCAACCGACACATGTGCGACGATGTACTCCTCGAGGGTGTGATCGTTGTGACAAAGATCAAGCTGGGTGACGAGAGAGTTGTACAGCTGGTCTCGAACCCAGAGTCCGTATGGGGATTCGTTTGTGGAGAAAATGACTCCCAAGAAGCTGTGGGGAAGCCCTGTCGGCTGCTTAGGTATGGGATGGGCATTAATGCGGTGTGGCAGTTGTAACTCTGGAATGGGAGGTGGAAGCGTTCTCCAGTCGTCTAGCAGCTGGCGCAGGTGATGGGGCGTAAGGGAGATCATGGGAAGAGGCAGGAGGCGATGAACGAAAGAGAGCGAGGAGATTGGCACTGTGACGTCATTCCTGCGTCTCAGCGATCGTAGAACTGCCTCGGACAGACGAAAATGACGGTCGGAAGTTGTAATGCCGGGGCAGTGGGAAGTGGAGGCTCTCTCCAGTCGTGGAGCAGCTGGCGCACGTGAGGAGGCGCAAGGGGGATCATGGGGAGGAGGCAGAAGAGGAGGGACGAAAGAGAGAGGAGATTGGTACTGCAAATGCTGAATGGGAGCATTTACATCATTAAGTACTGTGACGTCGTTCCCGCGTCTCAGCGATCTCCGTGTCGTCTCGCACAGGACCGGACACAGCAGGACGTACGGTACGATGTTTGAGACCCGGCAGGTAAGTTGTATACTTTGGGTAGGACGATGTTAGATCACCCAGACGGAACGTAGATGCCAGCGGAGGCGACCGGACGAAACACGATTCGGGCTCGAGGGATCGCTCGCCGCCATGTCGGATGGGGGAGTAGCCAACACTGAACGCTGGTCGCAATGGCGAGCGTGGGTGGCTCTCGGGTGCCCTCGTCGCTCTACGAGCCACCAACCGTCCCAAACAGCATGAAGAAGACGACTTTGTCTAGCATGCGAGTCTGGGAGAACAGCGCGGAGGGCGACGGTATGTACGGTCGGGCCAGGGCCAGGGCTGTAACAGGCCGTCCGGACCGTCGGCTGTTGAACGAGGCCTGACGACGGTGGCGACGTCACCCACATCTCTTGCCTCCAACGATGACCCCTCTCCTCACCCTCCCTGACGATGTGCTTCTGGTTATTTTCTCGTATCTAACGGGCACAGATGCTTTCCACATGGCCTGTTGCTCCCTAGAGGCCTACGAACTCGCCTATCCCAGAGCCTTCGTCGAAGTTCCTTCCACAACAAGGCCTCTGGATGTCTCGCTCATCATTCAGACACCTCCACGACCAAAGCATCCTAGTAGGATTCCTCCGTTTAACCGCATGAAGACTCTTCGCAAGCTACAAGTGTGAGGGGTTCTCGAGGTCAAACGGGTTGGTCGACTAACAGAATTGCTTCAATCGGCCGAGTTTTTGCGCGATCTCTCGCTCTCCGAAGTGGAATTCCTGCTCTCCGCGGACGCCCGCTTCCGTTCGACGCTCATCGGGCTGGATAACCTGGTTCATTTGGATCTCGGCGGGGTTGGTCAGCAGGTGTTGTCTCAATTGCGGTATTTCCAAGGCAAGAATCTCCGGACCTTGGCCCTTCAATGCGGGGCCTATTACAGTCCACACGTGCGAAAGACGGCGGTCGATGCATTGTCTGCGCTCCCTGTCCTTCCAGTCCTCCAAACGCTTCACCTCACGGATTTCCAAGAGGCCGAGGAAGGGCCCACTGGCCAACCCACCAATTTCTCGTCGCTGGTACCCTCCCTCCGCCGCCTCGTACTCAAGACCGACGCTCACTCTTTCTACCGGTTCCCATGTAGCATCTTGCCCTCTCTCCCTCATCTGTCCACGTACGAGTACATACTACAGCGTGCCATGTACCCACCGGAATCGTGGGGTTCGATTTTTGAGGAGAGCACGCCATGGCCTTCTCTCCAAGAACTCCATATCCCCTACTGTATCATCACGTACCCCAACATCGGCATCGAGGACAAATTTCGCGTTCACCATCTTCGACTTATCGAAGACACCAAGGTAGTGGTATTCCACGAGGACTTTCGCCCCAACGGAGTGATTTGTGAACGAATACTCTCCATCCTCAAGAATTTCCACCCGGCTGTGCTGAGTATCCACGCATCCATGTACCGGCTGGTTACAGGGCAAGCTCCGATGACGCCTAACCCCAGAGCCGACACTCCCATCTCATTCTGGCCCGAGCTGCCTGTGGCTGCCCCTCGGCTGCGTTCGTTGCACTTCCATCTTGATCACACCGACTACGTGAGCTATCGTACCTTGAGGGTGAGTGCACTCACCCAGCTGCAAGCGACAGCCCGTGTTGACATTGGCGTTCTAAGCCCCAACTGCCGCTCGCCCTCTCCCCGCTCCGCCTCGTCCACCTCACCATCGACCTCCCGCACTGGGACGGCGACAGGTGGCGCGACGAAAACGGCCTTCGGATGTTCGGAAGGTCCTCATACGCCCGCGCCGGGAACAGGGACCGTCCGAGGAGCAGCGTCAAAGACACGCGGTCGAAAGACCGGCAGCGGGCGCGGTTCATCGAAGACCTCCTGCGCCTGGTCGTGGACGTGATCCCGACGCTGCGCGTGTTCGCCCTGGGTGACTGTGGGCCCCCGCGGCGCGAGATCGCCATGGAGGACTGTGGGCCCCCGCGGCGTGAGCCGGGCTGGGACGTGGAGCTCGACGCCGTGGGTCTACCGCTTCCGCCAAACGAAACGAACACGGAGCCAAATGCAACAACCGCAGAAGCCACGCGGAGGAAGCGGTGGTGGTGGATCCAGGGGGAGGGGGAAAGGAGGGAGATGGTGGAGATTTGGGCCGAAGATGGGGAGAGGGCGCGCGATATTGTAGAGAGTGAGGGTTTTGACGCGGAGACGAGCTTGGAGGGTGAGTGGACCCGCCGGTCGTGGGGCATGCTGGCGTGAGCTGATCTCGTCCGTCGTCTGCGTAGGGTTCTTTTCCGAGAAGTGCCGGTACGATCCCTGAAGTTTGCGGTCATCAAGCTGAGTGCAACACCCCTGAACGGTGACGAAGGCTCAAGTACAGTAGTAGTGTGTATAAATGCCGTGTATCTGTACATCCCACAGGTCCATCGCAGTCCTCGGAAAGTCTACATCATGTCGTGAATATTATAAACCGCACATCAATCCTTCTTCGTCTTCGCCGCCTTCGCCCTCCGCGACGCCGCGTACCCCATTGTGCCGAGGAAAACTAGCGCAGCGCCTGCCCACATCGTCGGGGCGTGCACGGCACCCGCCCCGGCGCCGTTGAAGAATGCGACGGAGAGCACCATGGAGAGCGCCTTGCGGACGACGAGCACGAGCGTGACGGTCAGGCTGGACACCCGCGCCGTCAGCCGATTCACGCCGGCGCTGCAGACGACCGCCGTCACCGTCGTGAGGGCGAGCGCGACCCATCCGCTCGGCACGGAAAGCGCCACTGCCAACGGCACGGGCTTCGACAGCCCGAACGGCGGGTACAGCGTGAAGTCGGAGGCGGAGGCGAACGCAGCGGGGAGGTGCGCGGAGAGCGCGGCGGGGATTGCGAGAGGGATTGCGAGGGGCGCGCTCGCGGCGAGCGCGCGGGCTTGCGTGGCGAGGTCGTGTCGGGCGAAGTAGAAGGTGGGCAGGGAGAGGAAGTGGAGGTAGAACAGGCTCTCCTGCCACGCCGCGGGCCCGTCCTCCTTCGCCCGCGGCTTTGCGTGCGCTGGGGCGTCTCCGTTCGTCGCGGCGCCGCTCGCGTGCCCGTTCGCGTGCGCGGAGTTGTCCTCCTTCTCGCGCGTGGCGGCGGCGGCGGCGGCGGCGGGCGGCGGGCGCACGTACGTTGCGTTGATCCAGTCCTGGGTGAGCCCCAGCGCACCGCCTAGGACCAGCGCGAGCGCGAGGAGCGCGATGCCAGTCGCGTACTGCCCTGCGGGAGCGAGAATGGGAGCGGAAGCGGCGGCGTTCGCGCGCGGCTTAGGGCTTGACGCGGACAACGTGGTGAGCACGACGCCGGCGCTCACTAGGAGCACGGAGAACACCTCGGCGGCGGTGTATCTGGCGTGGCGCGCGCGAGGGGGAGGAGGTCAGCGTGCGGCCATCGATGGAGAAGCGTTCGAGGGCGTCTCCACACAGCCGACGGGCGGCAGGGAGACAGGAAGGCGAGGGGAGAGGGGGGAGAGGAAGAAACGCACCTCTTCCCACCAATGGCCCAACCCATGAGCATGCTGACGCCGAGCCCGCCGGAGCGGAAGATGATGTGGACGGGCATGGGGATCGCGTACGCGAACGCGGCGTTGTTGAGGCGCGAGACGGTGGAGAAGAGCGCGACCTGCACGAGGTACGGCGCGAGCGGGACGCGGCGCCGCCGCAGCCACGGCAGCTTGATCTTGCGTGCGAAGGGCAGCGGGCGGAGGGCGACCATGGTGGGGAGCATGACGAGCGCGGTGAACGCGAATTGGGCGAAGGTGATGAGGGCGCCGGCGCGCGGGTGGGCGCGGGTGAGCTGCTCGAGCGTGAGCGCATTACTGGGGGAGAGCTGATCAGGACTGGCACGGATACGGGGCAGCGAAGGGGGTGGGAGCACACGACCAGAAATACGTGAAAAACGAGGACGGGGCGGGGTGCGCACCTGCAGCAGCCACCAAAAATGAGGGAGAGCGTCGTCGTCCAGTCGACGGCGGCGGAGAGGGCGAGATGGGCGAGGAGGCTCATGTCGCTGCGCTGGATGTGGGGTGATGGTGGTAGGAGAAAGAGGAGGGATGGACGGAGCACCGCCGCCTTGCACCTGCGCCGAGGCGGGCGCAGGAGTCAAGCAGCGGGTTGCTCGAGACGCGATCGGGGAAACCCTGGTGGCGGCTCGGATGGCCTCGAACGTTGCCTGCGCGTGTCATGCACACGACAGACGCGTGACGTCACGCGTCGTCTACACAACGGCGCCAATCGAGTGCACACGCATGTCTACACGAAATACGAGGCATCGGAACAAGGGTGTGTGTGTTGCATGCGGCGGACTACAGATACATGCGACGCCGTTTGGGCGCCGGGACGGCAGGGTATCGTCGACCTGTGTGGGTACTATCCACCTTCGTACAGAGGTAAGACGCTATGGCTACAGCAGGTATTAGGCCACGCTCCGACGGAGTCCGTGCAAGGGAGGGTGTAGTGTAGGTATGTGCGGGGGGTGCAACCAAAGGGGGGTCCCGGCGCGCGCAGAAGAAGGCGAAGAGCGCGCGGGGAAGTAAAGGTGTGCGGCGCGCAGGGCACCGGAGAAGCAAAGGGGGTAGGCTGTCCAGCATGCGACGAAAGGGAAGACGGAATAGAGATGGGGCAATAAGAACAAACCGAAAGAGGTCCGTGAGGCCTGGTCTGCGCGAACATTAAACAAAGTGGGGGCGCGACAAGGGCAGGGGCGAGAAAGGTCGGAGAGAGGAGGAGAGAGGCCGTTTCGAGTCATCATAGTCGTTGTGTGTGCGGGGGCCATCAGACGTCGAGCTGTGCTTGCTGCTGCTGCTGCTGCTGCTGCTGCTGCTGCTGCTGCTGGCTCCGGAAGAGCGCAGACCGCGAGTGCGCCAGTCGACGGAACGCGCTGCCACTGATGGGAGCCTCTTGGTCCACACCGTCCTTGTCGGTAGCTTGACCCTTCGTCGCGGCCCACACGCGGCTGAAGAACCCGGGCGTGGACGACTTGGAGATCGCAGGCATCGTCGCCGATGGCGTCACGAGGAGGGGAAGGTCGCGAGGAGCCCCGCGCCCAGCACCTAGACGGGTGCGAACCAGAGGGTCGTTGACTTCCTGGTAAGGCGACGATGGATTGGAGGAGGACATGTCCGAGCTGTCCGAGCGGACAGGGCTGCTGAGCGGGTCGTGGATCGCGAGACGCTGGATGCTGTCGGCGGCGGACGCGACGGGGTCGTCGCCCTTGACAGTGCAGGTCGAAGCGGAGGACGGCTTGCGGCCCTGTCTGTTCCTGAACATGAACGTCGCGGCGGAGCCCGAGATGTCGAGCTTGCGCGGCTTGTCGTCCTCGTCCCCGTGGTCGTGGTCGTGGCAGCTGACGTCATGCTCGTCCACCTCGAACTCGGCGATCTCCGCCCCGTCGTCTGAGGACGCGAGCGACGACGGCGACGTCGAGCTGTACCCCGAGTCCGAGCTCTGCGTCGTGCTCCGCGTACTGAGCGCGCTCGACGACGTGCGCCGCGAGAGCATCGGTGGCAGCTGTCCGTCGACGTGCTCGCGGCCGACAGAGGGGACCGACAGGTACTGCGACGCGATGCGGGTCGCGAAGCTCCGTGCGTCTTCGCCCCCTGCGCTGCTGCCCTCGGGCGACGGGAGCGAGCTCGCACCGTTGTCGTTCGTGGGCGGGACAGAGATGCGCGCCTGGACGCGTGCTTTCGCGCGCGTGACCGCCGTGGCGCGGGCCTCCTTGTCCTTCGCGGCCGACTCGGCTCCCGTCGGGTCTGACGCGGGCGCAGACGCGGGCGTCGGGCTGGTCTCGGCGAGGAAGGGGGCGAAGAACTCGAGCGCCTCGTCCTCATCGAAGCGGAGGTCGTAGTTGAGGAGGAAGAGGAGCTGCTTCTCCATCAGGTTCACTTCCGCGAGCTCGAACAGGCGGGCGTAGTTGACCCAGTTCTTGTTCTTCGGCGACGAGTCGTTCAGGTACTTGGCGGCCACGATGAGCGTCGCGAGGAAGACGCGATGACGGGTGCACGGCATCCCTACGATGTACGGAGTGAGCAGGGAGGAAGAGACGGGACCAAGACCAAGGAGGAATGGAAGGGTGCATATAGGGAGAAGAGAACGCACCTTTGGCCATCTTGGGCAGCTTGGTCCGGAGGCGCTCGAGGTAGACAAGCGTCGTGAGGAGCGTCGGGACCTGGACGTGGGAGCTCTGACAGATGAAGATGATGAAGTCCTGGAGGCTCGGGAGCGGGGACGCGTCGAGCTCGCTGCCCGGTGTTTCCCGGTCGGGCGTGATGGGCGGGCTAGGGAGGATCGGCTCGGGCTCGTCCGATAGCCTGATGACGCGGGTGGTCTGGAGGGCGATGTACTGGATCATGTCGTACGACACCGGTTGGCCGACGAGCTGGACGAGGCCGGGGTGGTGCAGGCTGCGGGGGAGGAGGGACCACGGGTGGCGGGCGTCGTTGGCCGCGACCATGATGGGCAGAAACGGGCGGGGAAGAGGAAGGGGATGGGGATGGGGATGGGGCGAGGGAAGGGCTGGAGCAGGGGCGGGATGGGGGAGTGAATGTGGGGATTTTAGCGGGGGATGTGTTGCCCGTCTAGGGCGAAAGCAAAGAAAGAAGAAGAAAAGACGGGCGGCGTGACACCCACGGAGCGGGCGGGGTTTTATAGTGGCAGGAGGCGGGCGGGCGAACAACCGGCCAAACAAGCACACACGCGCACACGCAGCTGAGCCTGGCGAGGAAGAGTGACGGCGTGAAGAGCTGGGCGGGGGCGCGGGAGGGCGGGCACAGAGCAAAGCGTCGCAGACGGCGTGAAAACAGCAGGAGCAGAGCGAGCAATGGTACCACAGGCGGCGGGAGAACGACCGCTGAGAGTGGTTTATATCGCGCAGGGCGAATGGCTGACGACCGACGCTGGGTGGGGAGGGTCAGCCGCGGCCGGGAGACGAACGACCGCCCCTGTTGTGCATACAGCCAGCCAGCCCGAGTTCGAATCCCACTCCTGCGAGTTGTCTGCCAGCGCAACAAGAGTCATATCCCTTGCGTCTCTCCAGCATATGACAATCGCCCATCGATGGGAGACTATAGGGTATAGAATATGTCCTGTTGTGATACATATGATGGAACAGACGCTCGCAGAAAACATCAGACAAACCGCACCAGGTATCGATTCCACGACAGCGTCCCAAGGCCCAGAATGCGCGCAGATTTTGAAACAAAAACCTCTAGAGCACCTTCACGTACGCCGCAGGGATGAGCCCACGCTGGCCGTTGAGCTCCCCGGTCCACCTGACAAAAGGGACAAAAAACGCCGCGTCAGAGCCTCGCCACGCCCGCACCGCGACACGAGCACCCACCAGTCGTCCGTCGTCCGCTCGACGACGAGGATCCGCTGGCCCTCGGCGATGTCCAGGTCGCCCGGGTCCGCGCTGCTGTAGTCGTACAGCGCCTCGACCCACTCCCCACTCTCCTCCGCCGGCGGCGTCGCCGTCTGCCGGCGCGGCGGGGGCGGGGGCGTCGCGCTCGCGCTCGACGTCGAGCTCGTCGACGCCACGCGCCGTGGTGGCGGCGCGAAGTCGTTCCGCCGCTGGAACGCGGGCGCGGTCGGCGGCGCGACCTGCGCGGGCGGCGCGTGCTTCGCGGCGGTCGAGCCCCGGATCGAGGCGAACATGTTCTTGCCAGAGCTCATGTCGACGTCCCCGAACTTCTGCGCGCGGGAGCCCGACGGTCAGATGGAGCTGAGGACGGCGGGGGGATGGAGACGCGGGTGGAGAAGGGAGACTCACCCGGCCCTGCATGAGCTTCGCCGTCTCTGCGGGCTCGCCGTCTGACGACGCCTGGCGCGGCGCGGGCCGCGGCGGGGGCGCGGGTACCCCCCACGGACGGCGCGGGCGACGGCGGCACCTCGACCGACGGCACATGGCTCGCCCGCAGCGCCGCCTGCGCCGCCGCGACGCGCCCCACCGAGTTCGAGATCTCCGCCGCAGCGGTCTGGGGACGTGCGACGGGCGGTCGGTAACGACGTGGAGAGGATGATGGAGATGGGTACGCACGGCGTCGGGTCGCTTCCAGCCGCTCGTGGCCGGGATTGGGGGCACGGCGCCGGAGGAGAAGGCATGGGCGACGGCGGAGGCGGCGGCGGCCTTCGTCGCTGTCGTGCCTACGCTCGCACCCGCACCCGCACTCGCGAACATGTCGGGGCGCGAGGCGAAGTATCTACGCACCGGGGAAAGGAGCAGAGGGGGAGGACGAGGATGAGGAAGGCGCGGGGCAGGGAGGGACAGTTGTAAGAGGGGCGCGGACCGGGCACGGGCGAGGCACTCAACTCGTCGAGGAGCGCGAAGAACGTGTCCTTGTCCGCGGGGGTCATCCTGGCGAACACCATCGTGCGGGCTCCTGTGGATTACCAAGTTGATCCGTCGGCGAGTGGGCTGAGTATGAGGGATTGAAGCAGGGGGGACCTTGGGGTTTAGACGTGTGCCTCGAGGGGAGCAAGTATAGGTCCAGTCCGGGAATGCGCAGCAGCAGCACACGGAGCCTAGGAGAGAGTAGAGGCGGCACCAGCGGGGCGAGTGAGACTATGCAGCGCCGGGCGTCGGGGAAGGCATGATATATAAGGATGCAGGGTGCGAGGGAGGCCCTTCCGCCCCTCGGAGGCTGTGTAGCGGCGACACCGCGCTCAGTGTAGAGAATCGATCGAGGCAAGGACTGCTTTGTTGATTCATGACTTTCGAAATCAGTGCATTCGGCGGCTCTCGGTTCTCGGGGAGCAATTGGTGAGAGTCGAGTCACCTCAACGTCCCCACACACGCTATCCGCACGTCGCCGCCAAGGCACGAGTGAATGTGTGGGTCTTTCCGTGGCCCATCGGAGCGAGCATGCAACTCGTGAGGGACTGAGGTCCCCTGCGGCCCCGTCGTCCCACCGAAAAAAGTCCTCATCCTGCGACGTGTGCTCGGTGATCTGGCGGCCATGCGGTCCTTGTCACCTCACCTCTGCTACGATCTGCCAACAGGAAGAAGCCCGAATCAACACGTTGCGACTCCCATGGCCGTCGCTGTTCAAACGTTCACTATGCGCTGCCAAACTCTTGATTGGAGTGATTCCACGCCACCCTAGCTCCTACCGCTGCCTCACCGCAGCGCAAGGATGCGACGGTCGGCAACCATCGTCAAGTGCTTGCGGCTCGTTCGAACGGGCAGCATCGTACAACAGCGCGCATATATCGATAGTGATAGGGCAGGGCTCGGGGGAGAGGTGCGGCAGATATAAGCGGGCCCTTTACGATATACAGAGACGGAAGACTACTTATAGAGTGAGGAGAGTACGTACGGCGGACGGGGCGAGAGATGTGATTATGTACACACGGGAGAACGACGAGGACAAAGCCAAAGTATACAAGATAACGTGGACAGCAAGCGTCAACAGAGCGGCCGTTTGGGAGTAGGGAGCAAGGGCGGGGAGGATGGAATAAAAGAGCAGATAGTTCCAGAGCAGCTAGATACGCGACCGCCAGACAGAGCAAGTGGCAGAAGCGGGTGGGAACGGGGCGCAGCGAGTAGCCCAACGGCGAGAGCGCAGAGGCGGCTCATTGCCAGTTGAAAAAGTCGAGGTCGCCGCCGAGCCCGGTAGGGTCGCCTGACGGTGTCACCATTCCTGGCCCCGGGGTCGCGCTCGACCCGCGCCCAGGCGTCATGCCGTCGTGCTGGCTGCCTGATGGCGACGGCGCCATGAACGGCCCACCCGCCCCCGAGGGGCCTCCACCCCACATCGCACCCCCACCGGCACCTGACGCGGACATCATACCCCCTGCGGAGCCAGGTGGCGAGCCCATGCCCATTTGCTGCATTTGCTGCATCTGAGCGTAGCTCCCACCACCCATGCCGCCACCCATGCCACCTCCCATACCGCCTCCCAAGCCACCGCCCATGCCCCCGCCCATACCACCTCCCATACCCATCTGCGCGTTCATGCCGCGCTGTTGTGCGGCGGCCTGCTGCTGCATCATGAGCGCCCGCTGCTCGTCGGGGCTGTGGCCGGACATTGACATGCGCTGGGAAGAGACGGGAGAGGGGCCCGAGTCGGAGGGCGTGCGTGTTGAGCGGGCGATCCCAGGCAGACCCGGGTTCGAGCGCAAGGCCGGGAACTGCGGGCCGCCGTCTACCATCGGGGAGCCCATCGGGTTGACGGGAGAGCCGACACCAGCACTGGCAACTTGCGCCTGCATCCGCTGCTGCTCGATACGCATCCGCTCTTGCATCATCTGCTGGTTCGTCATTGGGTTCATGCCCCACCCCCACCACCAGGTCCTGCCGAGCCTGCGCCAGGACCACCTCCACGCATCATTGCTGTTGCAAGAGGAAGAGCTGGCGTTGTTGTGGGTTCATTTGCTGCAGCATCTGCTGTTGCTGGGGTGTCATCATCGATCGTGGGTCGTTGGATGACCGCTGCCTTGTGGGAAAGACTGCTGCATCGGTGATTGGGAGACTGGTGACATCCGCGAGGATCTCCCATGTTCTGATTCGACATGCCACCTTGCATTGGGAAATTGCCCATGGAACCGCTGCCTTGACCCTGCGACGCAGATCGCTGTTGCCGGATCATGTGCTACGGAAAGCGTAAACTGTCAATGCATGCTTGACAGGCTTGGTGGAATTAAAAGCTCACCTGCGCCATGTGCATCTTCTGGAGCTTTTCCTGCATTGGTAATGACTGAAAGTTCGGGATTTGCTGTATCAGCAGCTGCAGGAACGGATGGTTTGGCGTGTTCAATATCTGGAAGAACTGCTGCACCATCGGATTTTGGCCCGGGTTTTGCATCGCCATGCCAGGCTGGTCTCCTAGACTTGGCATCGCCATCCCGGAGTTCATGCCAGGATTCATGCCCGGGTTCATGTTTGACGGCGGGGACATCTGGCGCCCAACATCCCCCCCTGTTGCGCGGCCATGGCTTGACGCATCTGCGCCTGCCGTGCCCGGGCGGCGGCGGCCATTGCGCGTCGGGGCCCACCACGCTTGATGGTACGGGAGGGGGCGGCATGGATGGACTGCCCATGCGCATGCCGGCGACATTCCCCATCTGCAACATCGGCTGCGAGGGAGGGATAGGCGTGGACGGGCCGGCACCTGGGGTGGCGAAATGTTTTGACTCTCCGGTGTCGCGACGCTTGTGTATGCTGGCCTGACGGTCCAGCACGTTCTCGTCGGGCCTCTCCCGCTTCGCATTGCCATTGAAGGTTTCACTGGCAGCTGTCCGGCGAGCGATTTCCTTGGCGAAGACGGTAGGCAGCTCGCGATACAACTTGACAATGCGCTCCATGTCGGCGTGCTCAACGATGGGTGGAGGTTGTAGGACGGGGGTAGATGCAGAAAGGGGATTCTAACGAATGGGGAGACCTTGAGAAGGAAATGGGAGGTAAAAAAGAGAACACGTACAGTTTTATGGGTCTCATCGGCGGCGGCGGCAAGCCATGTGAGATTCGACTGCAGACGCGATGAATACCTGTGCATAGTTCAGGCTCGCATCCACGCGAGGAAAAATGAAGTCGAACGTACTGGTGAAAGGTAGCATCCGTCATGGTCACTCCTCGCATTTGCATCTCCATCGTGACGCTACACAACGTCGGTGAATGCGCCACCACAAGTTGCAAAAGTCGGCTCACCCCAACAACAAGGAGTTAAGCTCCAATATCGCCACCACCTTCGGGTCAGGCTTCGCGGCCTTTCCTGGAGAACCGACATGCAAAAAGGCGAACCAGACAGCATACCATCCAAGGACGGCTCTCTTTTGGGGACGAGCGGGCCTTCGCCAGCGTGCCTCTGGTGGTTGCTCATCGGTTCGGGCTTCACGGTAGCAAACGCCGCGCGCGCCGGTGAGCTGGCGCCGTCCTTCGCAGCTGGAGCGGGGCGCAGGTCAGAGGCGACACGCGGGAAGAACGAGCAGAGGTGCGCACCATACTTCGCGTCGGCCACGCCGGCGTCGCTCGCGACGCTCTCCGGCGCGCCATTCGGGGTGTCGTTCTCGTCGGGGGCGGTCTCGGGTGGGGAAGAGAGGTCGCTGAGGGGCGTGGACTGGCGGGAGGTCTTGTCCGCGACATCCTCTGCCGCGGAGGGATCGGTAGAAGGCTCGGGGCAGGGGGCGCGTCGGATGGCGCGCGAGAGGAGCCTGGACGGTCTTCGGGGGCGTCCATGGAGCGGTGGGGTGTGGTCGCATCCGGAGGGGGCGTGAGCGAGGAGGAGCTGTCTGCAGGCGGGGAGGGGCCCCCTGGGTGGTCGGGAGACGACTGCTGGGGCACGGGGGGCTCGTCAGCGTCGAGGGCGGGGGCGGGGGCGGGGGCGTCGGCAGAGGCGTCGGGGGCAGGGTCTGCACTTGTGTCGGGGTTGGGGTTTGGGTCCGGGGTGGGAGTTGTCAGAAAAGGATGTCCCTGGGAGTCCGGAAGGAACGGCCTGGCGTCACGGGAGGGGGAGGACCAGGACGGGATTCGGTGCTGATCGGCGTGGGGGGACGAGAGGGCGAGGTTTTGTGGGTTGGCAGGGCCGGGAATCGAGGCGGGGTGATTGTGATCGAGATGAATCATCCGTGGCAGCGTGGCAGACTCGTTCTCGCGGCTGTACGGCGGACGGCGGGGCCGGGCAGGCAGGATGCGGGAGGCGAAAGATCGTTTGACGGCGGAGGCGGGGCGCAGGGGCCGAGAACCGTGGGCGAGGCGACGATATGCGGACGGGCGTGGCCGGACAGCGCCGGGCAGAGTCTAAACGAGGACGACGACGGCCGGGCGGGGCAGGGCCTGCACGAGTGTTTGCCGGAGCTGGAGACAAGGCGGAAAGTCGTCCAGCTCCCGCCAGCGACAGGCGACGCCCCCAGCCCCCCGTGCGAAGCCGCTGCCCGAACCGGCCGCGTCTACAACCGTCCTCCACAGGCGCCTCTACCCAGAGCTGGTACCACGGCACTCGCGACAATCTGGTGCTTTCACGAGACTACAACATCCGTTCTCTGGCCTCGTACATGTCTGGCGTCTTCGAGACCGGCCCGTTGCCGCTTGGGTCCGGTCACACGCCGTGCGCGATCGACGAGACAACGCAGCTGGAATTTCAGAAGGCCGGCCTGTAAGCGCAGCATGTTATGCTTCCGTTACGCACTGTGGACGTCGATATGTTCTGATCCTGCCGTTGCGTAATAGACAACATGGGGGCAGCGATAATTTGGTGTGACGGAAAATAATCTTTTGCAACACTTTCACCTGCCGGATCTCGGATGTCGTCCTGCCTGCAGGTCCTCCTGTGCGAGATCGCTGAGACGCGGGGATGACGTCACAGTGCCAATCTCCTCGCTCTCTTTGTTCATCGCCTCCTGCCTCTCCCATGATCTCCCTTACGCCCCCTCAGCTGCGCCAGCTGCTAGACGACTGGAGAACGCTTCCACCTCCCATTCCAGAGTTACAATTGCCATACCGCATCAATGCCCATCCCATACCTAAGCAGCCGACAGGGCTTCCCCACAGCTTCTTGGGAGTCATTTTCTCCACAAACGAATCCCCATACGGACTCTGGGTTCGAGACCAGCCGTACAACTCTCTCGTCACCCAGCTTGATCTTTGTCACGACGATCACACCCTCGAGGAGTACATCATCGCACATGTGTCGGTTGCTCTCGAGCATGTCCCATCCGCATTCCACAGCAATTTCCCGTGGACGGCCCGCCTATTAACCCCTTCACCCCTCATACCTATGGGCTACATCGAGCTCCGACCCCTCCTTCCCAGCACGGTGATCATTCCCAATCAAAACCTCGGTCCCCTTCACCTGATGTGGGAGACGACCAGGTCAAGGTTCGAGGTGCAAGCTACCGCCCACACGATCCACTGTAGAGTGCTCCGATCCAGCGTGAGGGCCCCACACGGACAGCCCGTATCGCTTTTGCAGCTCGTCGCGGCGATGGCAGTTGTGCAAAACATGCACCAAGAGTCCGTCCAAGGCACCTACAGCGACGGTTGGTTTGCACGCTCGGTGTGGCACCTCGCAGCACACCGCGACCCGGAAGGGCCACCCCCCATCGCCGACAGGGCCCGTCTCGAGCACCGCGTACGCGGCCGCGCCGTCGTCTCCAACACGAGCCGAAATCATGCGCCACCTCTTCAGCCCCGGTACCGGTTCTTCCATGTCGGGGAAGCACGCTGCGACGCGGATCAAGGATTGGGAGGAGAACAGCCTGGTCGTCGAACACCTGCCCAGGCTGAGGCGCATGCACATCCACCTCGTCGCGTCGTGGAAGAACCTCCGGGATGCCACGGTCACGCCCTTCCCCACAAGGTCCGTCTTCTATAGGTTGGAGACGTGCTATAAAGACGGGATGTGCATATCGCCGCTACGCCGGGCGACCCTGGAGCTCGAAGTGTTGATAGCGGGAGAGAAAGCATGGGAGGCGGGTTTGAAGGAGGGCGGGGTGGAGGAGGCGCGGAAGCGATGGGTTGAGGCGAGAGAGAGGGTCATAGCCACTCTCAGGAGGAGACTTGAAGAAGGCTGCGTGGAGGAGTGGGAGAAACCTGATTGGGGTGTTTAAAGATTCACGGAGGGAACGCATTGCGACAGAGACGCTGAGGGTTATCTGTCTTTTTGATCGTTGCGTCCGCATACAGTAGATCCCGTTTGCTTGCTGTACCCCGCGATCACATCGCGTATGTATACGCATGCCTGTGGTATCGTACAGAATAAGCCGGACGTTGCATCAACAATAGGATACTTGAGCCGTGTTCGAAACCAATTCATGAGTATAAGCCCCCTGTGTAGTGATTTGAAGTCCGTTACAAGGGTGCTGACGCGATGCACTGAACTTGACGGTGACTGAAGATCTACCTTGCGTGCTTCGTTAGAAGGTTGGCCTCGGGGTCGAGACTACCAAGAGACTACCCAATTGCGTGTACGACGCGTGACGTCACGCGTCTGTCCTGTGCATAACACGCGCAGGCAAAGTTCGAGGCCATCCATATGCATCCGCCGAGCCGCCACCAGCTGCACGGCTTCCCCGATCGCGTCTCGAGCAACCCGCTGCTTGACTCTTGCGCCCGCCTCGGCGCAGGTGCAAGGCGGTGCCCCTTCCATCTCTCTCCTCTTTCTTACCCCTACTAGCACAGCGACATGAGCCCCGTCGCACGCCTTGCCCTCTCCGCCGCCGCCGACTGGACGACGACGCTCTCCCTCATCTTTGGCGGCTGCTGCAGGTGCATACCGTCGTTTTCCACATATTGCTGCTCGTGTGCCCCCACCCCCTTCGCTGCCCCGTATCAGTGCCAATGCTGACCCACTCTAGTCTCCCCCAGTAATGCGCTCACGCTCGAGCAGCTCACCCGCGCCTCATCACCTTCGCCCAGTTCGCGTTCACCGCGCTCGTCATGCTCCCCGCCATGGTCGTCCTCCGCCCGCCGCCCTTCGCGCGCAAGATCAAGCTGCCGTGGCTGCGGCGGCGCCGCGTCCCGCTCGCGCCGTACCTCGTGCAGGTCGCGCTCTTCTCCACCGTCTCGCGCCTCAACAACGCCGCATTCGCGTACGCGATCCCTATGCCCGTCCACATCATCCTCCGCTCCGGCGGGCTTGGTGTCAGCATGCTCATGGGCTGGGCCATTGGCAGGAAGAGGTGCGTTTCTTCTCCCAGCTGGCTTCCTGTCTCCTCTCGCCTTCCCGTCTCCCCGCCTGCCGCCGCCGGCTGTGTATGTAGAGACGCCCTCGAACGCCGCATACTGACCTCCTCCCCTCGCGCGCGCCACGCCAGATACACCGCCGCCGAGGTGTTCTCCGTGCTCCTCGTGAGCGCCGGCGTCGTGCTCACCACGCTCTCCGCGTCAGGCCTCGAGCCGCGCGCGAACGGCGCCGCTTCCGCTCCCGCTCCCGCAGGGCAGCACACGACTGGCATCGCGCTCCTCGCGCTGGCGCTGGTCCTCGGCGGTGCGCTGGCGCTCACCCAGGACTGGATCAACGCGACGTACGCGCTCCCTCCACCCGCCGCCGCCGCCACGCGCGAGAAGGAGGACAACTCCACGCGCACGCGCGCAAGCGGCGCTGCGACAAACGGACACGCCCCAGCGCACGCGAAGCAGCGGGCGAAGGAGGACGGGCCCGCGGCATGGCAGGAGAGCCTGTTCTACCTCCACTTCCTCTCCCTGCCCACCTTCTACTACGCCCGCCAAGACCTCGCCACGCAAGCACGCCCGCTCCCTCTCGCACTCCCCGCCGCGCTCTCTGCGCACCTCCCCGCTGCGTTAGCCTCCGCCTCCGACTTCACGCTGCACCCGCCGTTCGGGCTGTCGAAGCCCGTGCCGCTCGCCGTGGCGCTTTCCGTGCAGAGCGGGTGGGTCGCGCTCGCGCTCACGACGGTGACGGCGGTCGTCTGCAGCGCCGGCGTGAATCGGCTGACGGCGCGGGTGTCCAGCCTCACGGTCACGCTTGTGCTCGTCGTCCGCAAGACGCTCTCCATAGTTCTCTCCGCCACATTCTTCAACGGCGCCGGGACGGGTGCCGTGCACGCCCCAACGATGTGGGCGGGCGCTGCGCTAGTTTTCCTCGGCACAATGGGGTACGCGGCGTCGCGGAGGGCGAAGGCGGCGAAGACGAAGAAGGATTGATGTGCGGTTTATAATGTTCACGACATGATGTAGACTTTCCGAGGATTGCGATGGACCTGTGGGATGTACAGATACACGGCATTTATACACACTAATACTGTACTAGAGCCTTCGTCACCGTTCAGGCGTGTCGCACTCAGCTCGACGGCCGCAAACTTCAGGGATCGTACCGGCACTTCTCGGAAAAGAACCCTACGCAGACGACGGACGAGATCAGCTCGCGCCAGCATGCCCCACGACCGGCGGGGCCACTCACCCTCCAAGCTCGTCTCCGCGTCAAAACCCTCACTCTCTACAATATCGCGCGCCCTCTCCCCATCTTCGGCCCAAATCTCCACCATCTCCCTCCCTTCCCCCTCCCCCTGGATCCACCACCACCGCTTCCTCCGCGTGGATTCCGCGGCGGTCGCGTATGGCCCCGTGATCGTCCCGCCCGGCGGAAGCGGCAGACCCACGGCGTCGAGGTCCACGTCCCAGCCCGGCTCGTGCCGCGGGGGCCCACGGTCCCACATGGCGATCTCGCGCCGTGGGGGCCCACAGTCCCCCAGGGCGAACACGCGCAGCGTCGGGACCGCGTCCACGACCAGGCGCGGGAGGTCTTCGATGAACCGCGCCCGCTGCCGGTCTTTCGACCACCTGTCTTTGACGCTGCTCCTCGGACGGTGCCTGTTCCCGGCGCGGGCGTATAAGGGCCTTCTGAACATCTGAAGGAGGGTTGCGGCGCTCCACATGTCGCGCCACCTGTCGCCGTCCCAGTGCGGGAGGTCGATGGTGAGGTGGACGACGTGGAGTGGGGAGAGGGCGAGCGGCAGTTGGGGCTTAGAACACCAATGTCAACACGGGCTGTCACATGTAGCTGGGTGAGTGCACTCACCCTTAAGGTATAATAGCTCAGGTAATCGGTGTGATGGAGGTGGAAGTGCAATGAACGCAGCCGAGGGGCAGCCACAGGCAGCTCGGGCCAGAATGAGGCGACAGTGTCGGCTCTGGGGTTAGGCGTCATCGGAGCTTGCCCTGTGTAGAGCCGGTCCATGGATGCGTGGATACTCAGCACAGCCGGGTGGAAATTCTTGAGGATGGAGAGTATTCGTTCACCTTGGTCGGGGCGAAAGTCCTCGTGGAATACGGTTACCTTGACGTCTTCGATAAGTCGAAGATGGTGAACGCGAAATTTGTCCTCGACGCTGATGTTGGGGTGCGTAATGATACAGTAGGGGATATGGAGTTCTTGGAGAGAAGGCCATGGCGTGCTCTCCTCAAAAATCGAACCCCACGATTCCGGTGGGTAGTAGCCATCCTGTAGTATGTACTCGTACGTGGACAGATGAGGGAGAGAGGGCAAGATGCTGCATGGGAACCGGTAGGAAGAGCGAGCATCGGTCTCGAGTACGAGGCGGCGGAGGGAGGGTAGGGAGGGTACCAGCGACGAGAAATTGGTGGGTTGGCCAGTGGGCCCTTCCTCGGCCTCTTGGAAATCCGTGAGGTGAAGCGTTTGGAGGACTGGAAGAACAGGGAGCGCAGACAATGCATCGGCCACTGTCTTTCGCGCGTGTGGACTGGAAGAGGTCTTCGCTTCCAGGGAGCTGTATTGAAGGGCCAAGGTGCGTAGATTCTTGCCTTGGAAATACCGCAATTGAGACAACACCTGCTGACCAACCCCGCCGAGATCCAAATGAACCAGGTTATCCAGCCCGATGAGCGTCGAACGGAAGCGGCCGTCCGTGGAGAGCAGGAATTCCACTTCGCGGAGCGAGAGATCGCGCAAAAACTCGGCCGATTGAAGCAATTCTGTTAGTCGACCAACGCGTTTGACTTTGCGAACCCTTTCCAATTGTAGCTTGCGAAGAGCCTTCATACGGTTAAACGGAGGGATTCTACTAGGATGTTTGGGTCGTGGAGGTGTCTGAACGATGAGCGAGACATCCAGAGGCCTTGTTGTGAAAGGAACCTCGACGAAGGCTCTGGGATAGGCGAGTTCGTAGGCTTGGAGGGAGCAACAGGACATGTGGAAGGCATCTTTCCCTGATATGTGCGAGAAAATAACCAGAAGCGCATCGTCAGGGAGGGTGAGGAGAGGGGTCATCGTTGGAGGCAAGAGATGTGGGTGATGTCGCCACCGTCGTCAGGCCTCGTTCAACAGCCGACGGTCCGGACGGCCTGTTGCAGCCCACGCTCGCCATTGTGACCAGCGTTCAGTGTTGGGCCTTGGCTACTCTCCCATCAGCTCCCATCTGACCTGGCGGCGGGCGATCCCTCGAGCCCGAATCGTGTTTCGTCCGGTCGCCTCCGCTGGCATCTACGCTCCCTCTGGGTGATCTGACATCGTCCTACCCAAAGTATACAACTCACCTGCCGGATCTCAAATATCGTACTGTACGTCCTGCTGTGTCCGGTCCTGTGCGAGACGACACGGAGATCGCTGAGAGTCGAGACGCGGGAACGACGTCACAGTACTTAATGATGTAAACGCTCCCATTCAGCATTTGCAGTACCAATCTCCTCTCTCTTTCGTCCCTCCTCTTCCGCCTCCTCCCCATGATCCCCTTTGTGCCTCTTCACATGCGCCAGCTGCTCTACGACTGGAGAGAGCCTCCACCTCCCACTGTCCCAGCGTTACAGCTTCCGACCGTCATTTTCGTCTGTCCGAGGCAGTTCTACCCATCTAAAAAGGGGCCCATTGGGCTTCCCGACAGCTTCTTGGAAACCATGCTCTCAACAGACATGACCAGATACGGAGGCTACGTTCGGGACCGGCTCTACAACTGTCTCGTCAGCCAGCTTGATCTTTGTCACGACGATCACACCCTCGAGGAGTACATCGTCGCACATGTGTCGCTTCCTCTCAACCATGTTCAACCCACATACCGCAGTCGTTTTTCGTGGACGGCCCGTCTATTAGCCCCATCCTCCCTCATACCTGTGGGCTCCATCGAGCTCCGACCCCTCCTTCCCAGCACGGTGATCATTCCCAACCAAGACCTCGGCCCCCCTCACTTGATGGAGGGCGACCAGGTCAAGGTTCGAGATGCAAGCTACCGCCCACACGATATCCACTGTAGAGTGCTCCGATCCAGCGTGAGGGCCCCACACGGACAGCCCGTATCGCTTTTGCAGTTCGTCGCGGCGATGGCAGTTGTGCACAATATGCACCAGGCGTCCGTCCAAGGCACCTACAGCGACGGTTGGTTTGCACGGTCGGTGTGGCACCTCGCAGCACACCGCGACCCGGAAGGACCGCCCCCCATCGCCGACAGGGGCCCCGTCTCGAGCACCGCGTACGCAGCCACGCCGTCGTCTCCAACACGAGCCGAAATCATGCGGCACCTCTTCAGCCGCGGCACGGGCTCTTCCATCGCGGCGGACCCGTCGGAGAAGCACGCTGTGACGCGGATCAAGGATTGGGAGGAGAACAGCCTGGTCGTCGAACACCTGCCTAGGCTGAGGCGCATGCACATCCACCTCGTCGCGTCGTGGAAGAACCTCCGGGACGCTACGATCACTAGAATCTCCACCTCCTTCTCCGCAAGGTCGATCTGCTCCAGGCTGGGGACGTGCTATAAGGACGGGCTGTGCATATCGCCGCTGAGGCGGGCAATTCTGGAGCTCGAGGTGATGATAGCTGGAGAGAAGGGATGGGAGGAGGGTTTGAAGGAGGGCGGGGTGGAGGAGGGGCGGAAGCGATGGGTTGAGGGGAGAGAGAGGGTTATAGGCAATCTCAGGAGGAGAGTTGACGAAGGCCGCGTGGAGAGGTGGGAGGGGCGTAGTTTCAGTTTCTGAGCTTGGGGGACTCAAACAGACATTTACGGAGGGAACGCATTGCGGCAGGGGTGCTGAGGGTTGTCTTCTTCTTGATTGTTGAGCCCACGCACAGCAGATCCTGCATTGTTACTTAGCTTGTTGTATCTATCGTGTATACGGGCGTGTGCCCGTGATACTGCGCAGAATAGACCGGACGTTGCATCAACGAGTGCTGCAAGGATTTGACGATAGGATAGGTCGTGTTCGAAACCAGTTCAAGAGACAAGCCACCTATGTAGTGACATTGAAGTCTGTTATAAAGGTGCTGACGCGATAAACTAAAGACAAAGGCAACCGTGTCGAATAGATGCTGACTGGTAGACACCGTCAACACATTCACAGACAGCTAGACCGTACCCTTTAAACAATCGCCACCCTGCTTTCTCGAAACCGGACGTCTACGTCCGCCCAGTCGCCCAACTCATTCGCGTGTACCCGATCGTTGCAGTCAGGTTTGAAGTCTTGAAGCCCGTTTCCTGTGTGGAGAGACTTCGGGCGCTTATAATAAAAGTTCGACCAGCTGTACTCGGAAGCAGAGAGCGGATCAACATCGACGACCGTCAAGACCATGGTGGGTCCAGCTGTTTATTTGAAATACGCCCGCACAGACTTGACAGCACGTTGGGTGACGTGCGCTGTGAATTCGCTGCCGTTCAGGAGTTGCACCACCCATCAAACGAGGACGCCTACCATTCTGCGTCAAGGAGGCCATCGTCTACATCGTCGCCGTCGCTGATACTGGATAAGAAAAAGGCATCACAGGTTACGGTATAGATGCAGGACAATACAATTACGATACATGGCCAGGGGCTCATGCGGTGCGAGCACCACAGAAGCTATCGCGTACGTTCAAGCCATTTGGCCGGAAGCGATGCTCCACGTCTGGCGGAACATGTCGGCGACAGGACCACTGGCGGTAATTTTTGTCATCGCCAGGCTCTCGAAAGTCTCCACATAGTTCCTCAGGTAAGGCGAGAACTGGTTGCCAGTCAGCGATACGACGAGAACCAGGATACTAGCACTTACAGTGCGGCTCCAATGACGGTACCAGCCCCAGGTCTCCCAGGTCTCCCAAGCGTCGTTCTCCCAGTTTGCGCGGTTGTGCCACGAGTGCTCGGTGATCACTTCGCCGACAGCAGGGCTGATGTCATCGACCGCCAGGCATCCGATGAAACCTTCGAACGCTTTGGAGAGGGCCATTTTTTGTTCGGTGCTGAGGACTTTGAACGCGTTGACCGCAGTAGTGAGCTGGGGGGACTCTCCAGCAGGCGCAGCCGCCACTTCCGCGTCTGATACCAGAAGTTAGCACGCAAAACGGGCATTCGCCAGAGGAACGGACCAACCTGGCTGAGGCTCCGTGTCTACCTCCATTGCCGCGTTTTCCCCCGCAATCGCCCGCGCCGCCTTGTCATCCGCCTCGCGCCTGAGCGCGGCAATCTTCCTGCGCTGGACCATCACACGCCCGTTCGCCTTGTCGAGCGCGCTCCTGAGCACGTTCCACTGGAACGCGTTGAACGTCTGCTTGCGTACGCCGTCGGTTGCAGCCGTGCAGTGCGCGAACGACCAGACGACGACGTTGGAGGGCTCGACGATCTGGTACTGCATCAGTTTGTCGAACACGATCAGCACCTGGTGCCGACTCCGCCGCCAGACGGTCGCGACCGCGCTCATGATGTCCGTGCGCGCCTCGACGACCGCATCTGTAGTCGGATTCGCGGGAGCCGTCGAGATCGCGCCGACGGCGAGGTTGCGGAGGAGGGGGAGATAGCGCTCGATGGCGTTGAGGAAGTGAGAGAAGGAGCGCGAGCCGATCGACAACAGCGACTGGACGGCAATGGAGCGCAGGAGGGAGTCGACATTGACGTCCGGCTCGACGGTCTCGGTGAGACCGTTGCGCAGGGTTTCGAGGTGCGCCATGACGTCGTCAGGTTTTGCTCGTCCACGGAGGAGATTGAGAACACTTTGCGCCGCTTCGTAGTCTGGGTGCTCTAAAAAGACAGGTTATCATCCATTTGCGGAACAACGGGCCATCGTTGCTTACCGGCGTCTTCAAACTCGAACTCAGGGCCAGGAGCCTCCACAGAGATGACCTGGGCGTCTGCTGCCACCATAGACTCCGGGAGTCCACGCGAGACACGGTCATGGTACGAAAGCCGTATCTCGAGCTCAACGACTTTACGCATGAAAGTGCGCTTGGGATGTTGGGGCACAAGAGAAAGATCGGGTTCCCTGCAGGTAAAATGAGTGGTCGTGTCGGGGGGAACAAGAAGCAGGGCAACGCACCATTCCTTCCATGGCCAAGAAAACCCGAAATTGCTAAGATGCACGGAAAACCATTCGGCGTAGCGATGCGCAACCTCGACATCGAGACCATCTGCGAGGAGCGAGAAAAGCCTTCTGACCGACTTGCCAACGGCAGGACCCACGGTCTGTGGTGAAGTCTTGCATAGCTCAGTTATCAGTGCAATGTAGTACACTGACTTGTGATTTGATTCTGGAAGAACGAAATTGCTTCCGAGTATTGTCTGTTAATGTCAATCAGAAAAGTTAAGCAAAACGCTGCACCATAGCAGTTACCTCAATCAGCGTGTTGTCGAGGAGCCAATTTCTGCCTTCAACGGTAGGCTGCGGTGGAGCACCTGAACGTGCAACGAAGGTACCAGGAACCGTCCACTTCGGATACTCTAGCAGCAAGCGAGCGCACTCCTTGCGATTGACCTCGAAGATGTCAACGATGTCGAGTATATTTGAACGGAGAATAAATCCCGCTGGAGAAGTGGGGTCTGGTGTAATCTGAAGAAAGGTTAGTAAATAGTGGTTAAGAAGAAGATCCGGCTCACGTCGTCGTCGAACAAGCGAACGTAGCATCTTGGCCACTCTTCCTTTTTGACTATGGCGTCCTCCCCAGTGTCGGTGGTCAACGTTTCTTCTTCGACTTCAGGAGGTACGAGCACGAGCGGCAGATCATACGGAGTGTCCGCAAAAGGAGGAGATTCCATGTACGGCTGAGGCACACATTCCGCTGTTTGAGCGAAGTCTTGACCATCCAAAGTCTGCAGGGCAGCAAGTGCGCAGTCCAGCCACTGTCGATACGTCAGCTCAGTCCATATGCTACTGGTTCAATACAATACCTCATCGGCATTCTCAAGAACAAAATTTGTCGAATGCAACTGGACAAGCGGTTGAACCAGGAATTTCGAGTCTTGTGTAGCGTCGATATGAGATTTCAGCGCGTCGATGATTTGGGCGACTTTTGATGAAGCTTCCTCGGGAGATGACGACTCTTGCTTGATGACAGCGCCGGCCTTCGCACCACAGTTGAATGCCAGGTAATGCATTGAAAAGATCCACACTCACGATAACGAGCCCCTCCGCTGCACACAGTAACGCTTTGGTCGCCCGCCCTTGAGACGTGTTGATCTCTAAATGCACGTCGGCGAAGGACTTGAGAAGCGAGTAGAGAGTAGGGACAGAGATGACGCGAGCGATAGTCAGGTGCGCGAAGAATTGAACCTGATAGTCGATGGCTGCGCATTAGCACGATGGTTCCGACACGTAGACCCACAGACGAACACAGAGTCTGGTCTCTCGCCATGCTTGCTTGTCGAGGAATGTTTGAAACCCCTTCCAGAAGTCTTCAAACACTTGCTTTCCGAATGACGTTGCGGAGCTCTCGACAGCAGGTTGGTCGAAGAGAAGGCGAAGCAAAGCTGCATAGTAAGGGATTTTGAAGGGCTGCTCGGTCACACTGTGGCTCAATGAGCAATGAAGAAAGGGCGGTGAAATAAATGAGCATACCCTATGCGGAGACCCTCAGCGACGATGGGTACATTTGCAGGTTCGTGCTCAACAATCTGTTTCACGAGGCGGGGGAGCTCTTGGAGTGGATCCTGGTGGCGGCAGCCACAGTGTAAAGCGCGAGTAAAATACGCGAAAGAAGGTACGCACCACTTCTCCAAAGCTCACAATACTCTTCCGTAGCTTCTGGTCTGGTGTCTCGAAGTAGTCATGGCGTTGGTAGTCATCTGCACGCGTGTATGTCTATGCACTGTGACCTTCACTAACTCGAGTGGACTTTACCTTTGGGATGCTTCCGGCTACGATGCCCACCGTGGTGATGGCTCATGGTATGAGCAAGAGGGTATTTAGAAAGCGCAGGGATGCGAGGAGGTCTGGTCGACGCCTGCGGCCCAGTGGGGAGGGGAGACGTGCAAATAACAGGACAGTGTCAGAGAGTGTCAGACCAACTCGCACTCTGTCGGGCCGGTTTGAACTGGTTTATGGGCTTGTAAGGTAGCTTAATAGGACTTACTTACCGAGTGTTAGACGCGGACTCAAGCGCCAACCTGTGTCTCGGCGAGCCTGGCTGCGTTCCGGCTGGCGAGCGGGCCTCCTCAGTCGGTGTCCGCGTCTTGGCCTTTCTCCTCGAGCTCCTCCTCCCCCTTCGCGCTCGCAGCATCTAGCGGAGACGGCGTCCGCGTCTTGGAGCTGACGCACTGCCCTGGTGCGTCGTATATATCCAATTGTGACGGTGTCCCTCACTCCAGTACATCCTCAGTATGCGAGACACATGCCATGTAACTGGTCGACGACGGCCAGCGTTCTCGTGCGCCAAATTCGCCCCCACAACAACGCATGGACGAGGCGAATATCCTGCAAGTCGCTTTTACTAGCGCGCGCTGGCCGTTGTACGACTTCGTGCGAGGCTCCGACGTCCCGCTTTCGAGCCTTCGCGTCCGCCGCCCTGGCATCTTACCATAACGAACCTCCCCCCGTGCCCACCCATCATCCCGTCTTCCCTTCTGCTCAACAACTCACCTCAAATCAAGCTTCTCGTGTCGCTGCTCAAGTCGTGCGTCTCTGTGCCAAGGAGGGTGATTACATAGACGCGCTCTACCTGGTCAACTCTGCCTGCGACTCCATCCTCAAGTCCACAGACAGCCCCAAGCTTCGCAATAGTCCATCGAGACGATTCAGGCCCGTAGAATTCGGTCAGCCCGTTTCCCCTCGACTTGTCTCGCATGCTTTCCTCCACGGTCTTCTTCGAGGGGGCTTCGTCAAAAAAGCCACCATCTATGCCAGCCTCATGGTGCAAGCTGGCATCCCCATTCGCTCCCAAACATTAGAAACCATCACGCACTTGACACACACCTCTTATCTCCCCAAATTCGGACCTTTCGCTCGCGTCCTCCCTCGTCGTCAAGATCTAGCGACTGATATCCTCAAGTTACGAATCGAGGATGTTCGTATTCCCCAGACTCGCGCCGCCATGGAGCTGCTTCAGCACGCTCGCACTTTCGGGCATCAACGCACGCAGCGCATGTACCGCAATATCTTCGCAACTCTGCTAATGCAAGGCGAACTCATCGTGGGCTCGCTCCTCTTCGTCATGGTTCTCAAAGACTGGGAGCTGCACCGAGCGCAAGAGGCTGTCCAAGAGCCGCCAGCGGAATGGGTCACCTACGAGCAGATTGGTCTCTCGCGACCTACCCGTTTCACTGTCCCGAACGCCCCATATCCCTACCCAGACCCCCGTCTCATGGGCAAGATCCTAGAACGCATCGAAACCGTCTTTTCCTCCACAGCGAAGAGTGGCATCAGTTCAGAGCTGGGCACGGCGATGCAGAGCCTAGCTTTGTTTGCGATGCTGCTGGATACCGGACAGCTGAAGACACATCGAATATCCGGGCTCATCAGCACAATGTACGCATGTCCGAAGACAACGCATCACGTTTGTATATGGAGAGATGGCCAACCTGTGCGGATTCACGCTTACACCTACTTTCACGCCGTCGTCAAGCGGATCATCGACTCTCTCGAAGAAGACCACATGCCAAGTAGGGTACGTCTGTCACGGAGGTCGTACAACGCTCTCCTTCACTACAGCCTACGGCACTGTCATTCCTCTACTATGGCCTCTAGCGTCTTGCAGCACATGTGCGTCAAAAGGGACCCTCCAGTGGCTCCCGACATCGTGACATTCAACATCTTGTTACGGTCCGGTACACTGATGCGGAACTCGCACATCAGTGAAGTTGCGTTGAAGGCACTCCGCCTTGGTGTTCATGGCACCGAGAGTCCCGTTGCGCAGCCTCCCCAAACAGTCAATCCCGAGTCGGAGCTTGTTGACGAGTCAATCGTCGTTCGCGACGCCGATGGCTCAGCCCTCATTACGCCAATCCGTGGCTCCGTGGACCCCAGAGGAAGCGTGGCGAATCTCGCTCCTTCCCAGATGCAAAGCCTCGATCTACCCGCAGGATTTGCCACTCCATCGGACCCCATGAAACCCTCTCGACATACGCTCACCTCCTATATCGCCCATCTGGTGAACACTGGGAAGTGCGACAGTGTCGCCTCATCCCTGTTCAGCATTCTCCCCGAGCTGCAAATCGTCAACCATCCTGCCCATCCCGGATTCAATGGTCAACCGCCCAGGAAGCTGCACTACAGAAAAGCCCTCCGCAATGCCGCCAAACACGGGCCTCACGTCTTCGCGGTACTCGTCAACGCGCTATGCAAAGCTGGCGAGATCGGACTCGCCGAGCGCGTCTTCATCCTCGCTCAGAAAGCCCAGATGGCCAGTCGCATACCGACCTTCCGCGAACAGGGTCACCGCAGCTGGACTCTCCCCGCCGCGGCGTACACCTCCCTTCTACAAGGCTACATCGCACTCGCGCGCGGTTGCGTCCCTCACCCCAAGCGCCGCCACCAGCACGCCGGAACCGACCTCCTTCTCGAAGGCTGGCAGCCCCAGGCCCGCCCCGAGGAGCTCGGCTACTCCCAGTACGTCCACCTGGTCGGCGAGTCCCTGGCGTCCAACGCCTGGAGGCCCTCGAAGCGGCGTACGAGCCGGCACAACGCGCGGCTCCTCGTGCGCTCGATGCTCTCCGGCGGGCGCAAGCATTTAGAGGTCCAGATCACCAAGCCGGACAAGATCTGGCCGCGCCTGCCGCCGCACCCGCCGCGGCCGTGGCCCGCGCTCAAACCTGACGCACGGTTCTTCAACGTGGCGTGGCGGCTGTTCACACCATCGATACGTCGCCATCGCTGTGGTGGTCGCGTCGTCGCTTCGCGCGGCAGCGACGCGAACGGCTTCGGATGGAATGCTGCGGACTATTCGATGATGCGGCTGCTCGTGCGCTCCATGGCCACACACGGGTACGACGTACCTCGGGCGTACCCGCGGCTGCTCGTGGCCTATAAACGCCACGGAGTACGACGCGGGAGGGAGAGGCCGGTGCGGCCCCCCGTGTTCCCTGAGCTTCCCAGGAAAAGCAGGAGAGCGCCAGAGAAGTGGTTTATTCCGACGGTGAAGTCGAAGGGGTTGCCGGTACGGAGGAAAATGCCCATGTGGTTGGCTAGGCGAAGGAAGAACTTTGCGTCTGGCTACGAAGACCGGAGACTACCATGACATGCTGTATAGTGGGTCGTAAAACACACCGGAGATCCGAAGTTCTCGCCGGACTCGGGGCTGCTATGATCCGTCATGCTCCGGATACCTCCCTTGCTGCCGCGTCACGTTTATCCTTTCCGCTCTTTAGCACATACGGCTCTGGCCTTGCATCTCGCCTCAAAACCAGCGTCTTCATGCTTCCTCTATCCCTACCTCCATGAACCCTGTCTACCCTTCCTCCTCTACTGCCATCAACGACTGGTGCCTACACGTGCAAGCGATTAGTCCCTCCACACATGCGAACATCGTTCTGTTTTTCAAAAGAGGTGGACATTTTCGTGATCCTGTGCACCCGAGTCACCAAGAGTTGCCGACTTGCAACCACGAATCGCGCGTGTATCATTTTACACTTCGTGTTTTCTTGCGCATCGGGCAGATGGCGACGAGTCAGAAAATTGTCGCGCAGACACTCTCGCACATAAGACAGATCATGGTTGTATTCACAAAAACTCTTCTTTGCCGCTTCTTTCGACAAAAGACACTCCGAATGATTGTACAACAGATTGGAAGCGCAGAAACCGCAGCCATATCTTGTCTCCCCTAAGCAGACCTTCCACATACAAAACCCATAACTTGATTTGATCGAACGCGAACGCACCAGGCACCGACTGCGAGTTCTAACGAAGGGCGTTGGACGCGACTATCAATGCGCCAACCTGTGTAGGTGAACTCAGCGCAATGTTATGTTTGTAAATACAAGATCACTCACATCACTTCGCTTGCCGTGAACTGCCAGCCTCCCACCCCTCGGGCGGCACGTGATAGTTCGGAGCCGGAGACGCCTCCAAATCCTTGACATAAGGCATCCCGATAGGACGCTCACTGCCTTCGGGAATGAGGCTCTCGCTGTAAGCCCATATCGTCTGGGCGCGGGCCTTCATAATTTCAAGTGAAGGGTAGTCGAGCGGAAGATGCCAGCGTTTAGACTTGCGTTCTTCATCGCCGATCTTGTACGTGTTCTCGATCCACTCTTTTGATTCGATATCTTGAAGCATAAACGTAACATGGAGACGTTCATCGGCGTGAGGATTATTCAGCCAGCTCCCTTCGTGCGCATGCGAACTGGGACATGGTTTGAGCTTCGAGATCAAGTGATCGTGTAAAACGGCTCACCAAAGTACTGCGTTGTATTTGTCAGGATCGAGATTTTTCTCCCCTCGCAAGTAGTCTCTGAGCTCCATTCCGATGAGTAGTCGGACCTCAGGCTGCTTGAGATAATACTTATCGGGCTGAACAGATTCGGCGATAGTGATGATCGACCTCTTAGTAACGCAAGACAGGATGGTTTTGTTAAGATTATCGCCCCAGCGAGTGACAAGCGCAGTGAACATGACGATGAAGGCGAGAGTGATGAGGTGTTGAAAGATGAGCGCGGTGGGTGTCGAGACTCGATGCTGTACTATGAGTTCCGTCGTGGCCTTTATACACGGCTCGTCCAATCTTAATCTGAACCGCCGCGTGGTCTGCGGTGGCACACCCTACCATTCTGGTTTACCACTAGTCAGACTACGTCTCTTGCAGCTTCTGATGAGACGAGGACGGTGTGCGCACCAGAACAACATTCGCCAGTGAGGAAGACATATCCCAGTCCACATGAGGACTGCACTGCACAGCGCGTGGCGGACCGCTGACGCATCTGTGTTCGGAATGTGGGATTTCGGGGTCGTAGGACGCGATCGGGACAGGTCGGAGGGTGAGGGCGTCGCGCTTGGGCTCCTCTGGGCACCGGGGACAGGCGGACGGACGGCGGATGCGCGGGAGATGGTGGTGGATAGGAGCAAACGCGTAGCGTACGGTACAGGCGGTGGCGAGCACTATAGCTACACAATTACCCAAGCAAGCGGCCCGAGGTTGCACCTCTGGCGCCGAACTCCAACACGGAAAGTGCGGACACAGCTACCGTGGACCAGAAGTAGCCTTACATCGTTACGGTCTAGACACCACGACCCCCTTTCGCGGTCGAAGAAGCAGCCAACGTGGATGCACGGCCGAATTGGTATCGTAGTGGCGTGGAAGCCCTGGGGGCTATTCACGCCGAAAAGAATCCGCTAGAAGCGTAGGACTTGTGTCACCAACGGCATCCTGCTACAGCTGCTCACATGTACCCACAATGATGTGGCGAGATGTCGGCACACAAAAGCACACATCACGTCTTCTACAGACTTCTAGCGAGCCGTGATGAGTCAAGGATCCAAGACAAGGGCTCTTCGCCAGATTTGGGCATCACGAGTGTCGACCCGGAGGTCTTCACTCGGTCTCCTGGGAACAGATACGTCAAAAGCGTCTGCGATCCACGGTACCCAGTAGAAATGGGATGCTTAGCGCGCTTCTGGAACAACCCACATAGTTTGTTCCAGGAGTGCACACATGCGTATCAGCCCCAAGCCGGCCCTTCCAGAAGATCACCACCGCAACATGCTCTCAGACTGGTATTGTTTCCCATCCGAAGGGGGTGTCTCGGTGCTGCCCTCCGGCTTTGGCCGCACAATGAGCAGACCAAAATGGCGGCACAACGCACCTGCCCGGCCGTGTGACGTTGTACACGGCCGTGTTCAAGCCGTGTTACCAGCGAGGGCCCTGTTGGGCCCAGTGGGCCTGAGTACTTGACTCGTCCTGGCAGCATCGTCGCCCAAACGGGAAGCGCCTGAAGAAGCGCTGTCAGCCTGCACACGTGGCGACTCCGCCATAGTACTTATATTGGAGGACTTTCGCCGGGAAGATCATCCTCGACCTCAACCTTCCCACCTATGTCCCGTCCGTCTCTCCGGAAACATTTGAACGCCCTTTCGCGGCTCGCGGGCTCTCACTACGCCTTCAGTGGCGGCTCTCACGCCACCGCCACCGAGCTCCTCAAGCCTTCTGACGACGTTTCGCGTGCTCAGAACTGGGACAATCGCCTGTGGGCGCACGAGGAGCCCGTCTGGAAGCCGTATAAACTTGGAGAAACCCCCGGCTATGCACCTTTACAGCTTGGAGAATGTCTCGTCGGTATGCACGCGCAATACAGAATTATCCGAAAGCTCGGCTGGGGAGCCGAGTCTAACATCTGGCTGGTGGAGCGGGTGGCTTCAAAGTGCGTGATACTCATATCGCTCTAGTCTCTGCTGACGGGGGAACAACGGTTTCCAGACATTCCACTCTAGAGCTTGGGAGGCTTCTCGTGGCCAAGGTCCTGACCGCTCACGCCTCCGAGCTCGAATTCGGCAAAACTACCTGTCAAATGCCTCTGTTGAACGAGATCAACCATCATTCTAACCCGAGAGAGGAGGGGTACATTATTGGCTCGGACCACATTATCGCTATGGCTGATTGGGGTGCCCATCAGAGCCGACACGGTATTCATGCATTCTCTATCATGCTGCCGATGTCGACCACGGTGCACAACGTGCGGCGCACATTCCGGACGGTCGACCCCAGCCGCGATGTAATGCTCGTACGACGTGTCCTCATGCAGATGTGCTTCGCCCTCGGGTGTGTGCACGAATTAGGCTATATCCATGGAGGTGCGTTGGCCATGATTACTCTCTGAAATTGCCTTGTAATCCTGGTTATTCGCAGATGTCAAGGCCGACAACATCAGCGTACCTTTGTTCGCCACATCCATCCCTGATCTAAAGAGGTACTTGGAGGAAGTGCCAGCGGAGAGTCTCCCTCCACGCATTTTCCCTGAGCACAGCCCGGATCCGATCACTTGCGTCAAGTCGCAGCCTTATCCTCCGATTGGGAACGACCACGATGTGCACAGAATCTTCCTCAAGCTAGGCGACTTCAGCAGCGGTGGGTGAGAAACATTCTGCATGGTTACTTGACTGACCAATAATGCGATAGCGATCCGCGCGTCTACGAATACCACCGGCCTGCGGGCCATGCCCAGGATGCTACGTGCACCGGAGATCATACTGGGGCATCGCTGGGGCCAACCCATCGACGTTTGGGCACTTGGATGCTTGGTGGGTGGCAAAATAGCGTGTCGCGTGCAATCCCTCCTGATCGCTTGTCCAGACTGCAGAACTTCTTCTCCACGAATCACTCTTTCATCCAGGTAAAGACGAGGACGATGCGACCGACAGCGAGCATCTTGCGCAAATGATCGACGTGCTCGGTCCGTTCTCTGGGGAGGTTCTCGCGAACAGTCCGCTGAGAGATAAATTCTTCAATGCCAATGGTGGGTGTTGCATCGCTGACAGCCGCTGCATCGTTCACTCATTGACAATATTGGCCCCTGGATAGGTATGCTAAAGCTTCTTGACGGGGCAAAACGAACCCCCCTTTCCCCTCTCCGCCATCGTCTCGCCAAAGCCGGATTGACTGGCACGACGCTCGATGAGGTGGACGCGCTTCTGCGCCGGATGCTGACGCTGGACCCAGACTGGCGACCCGCTGCGAGAAGGCTCTTTGGTGACCCTTTCATCAAAGGCTTCGATCTCAACACAAATTCTTTCCGCTGAATGTCATCGCCATCGATCATACATGTTGTTCAGCTTGTTTTTGTCATCCGTGCTATGCAAATTTGTTTCTCCGCCAACCAACCCCCTCCCCCTCACGTCTTGACCATCGTCCGCTGGCTGGTGCCGATGTAGGAGTCCCCGCTGCGCTGGGCGCGCGCGGGCACTTTGGAGCGCGCATACGACAGAACCCAGACACGTGACCGAGCAGTCCGCGCCGCGCGGTCACAGAGCGTGAAGTACAGTCATTGACCGGTCCTTGAGACACCACCACTCCTTGAGACAGTCCCCTTTTCCTCTTTGCAGAGGCGTTTTAAATTCTCTATAAAATGTCCATTGTATGGGTAAAAAGTGGCACTAGTTTGAAAGAGGCAATCGCGCAGATGAGGAGGGCTTTTCATGTCGCCGCAACCCAGTATGTCTGATTTCACCGCAGTAATGAAATGTAAAATATAAATTGCAAGGCAACATGAAAATAGTGCCCCCCGGTAGCGTCAGTATTCTCATATGAATAGCTATGTGTTCTCTCTCGTTTACTTTAGAGGCTGTGCGATGTCTCTTCATGGATCCCGGATGACCGGTGACGATGCGAGCGCCCAACCGGGGCCAACGGGCGCCTTCATGACAACAAATGCGATTATGTGATACACATTAGACGCGACGCGCCTGATCGCGCTGCGACGCGTCTTCAGAGTGCTTGTGTTGCCTTGCTCTCATCGTTGGCCCTACTCAATAACTCAGTATACGGAGGTCAGGGGGACAGAGAGGACGAAATCAGCAGTGAGGACAACATGAGGACAGTGTGGAGAGCTCGACAGATAGTGACACACCCGGGGATCGATACATGTTGGCGCCGTCGTGAGAGTTAACCCGATTAGGGTGTCTCAAGGAGTGGTATCTCCGTATTCTCAGTCTCATGTCAGGTCTCAGTTCCTGCACGATGCTGAACACCTATGGAATCCAAAATATTCATGTAGGTACATCTACCACATCTCCTACCATGTGCCAAATTTCAGAGGCATACGACCTTCGACGGTCACAGCATCATTTATAAAGAATTGGGTGTCTCAGGGACCGGTCAATGACTGTAGTAGCGGCACATGTATAATAGTAGCTCGCGAGCACAGGCAATGTTCAGTTTGCTTCCCCCAACTCACTCTCTCGCGTCCGCGCATCCGTCTGTTTCCGCGTATCCGTCGTATCAGCCTCCGCATATCCATCGTATCAGCCTCCGCGTATACATCGTAAGTATCAGCCTCCGCGTATCCGCCGCATCCGCGACTAGCCAGCGTCAATCGCCCTCGTCCAGTCGAGGGGATCCCCACACCGATCCCTGTTCACTAGGTGCCACTAATGCCCCCAACGCTCAATCCGCTCAAAGAGCCCCGTCGTACCGGCACCCGTGAGCAGCGGCGCGCGACAAACACACGGTCTCCTCGCATGCGACTCCATGGTGTTCATAGGCACCGACTGGCCAGCCGCTGGTACACCAGATCCAGGTTCTTTTTTCTTTTCTTTTTTGGATCCTCGTGTATTGTCCTTGAGGGCGGAGCCCTATGGTAGGCATAACATACAGCGTGTTCGTACATAGAGTATCACGTAGCAATGGAGAGCGTCGTCTTCGCATACGAGCATCCCGAAGGCGCGGTGGACGAACCGGAGGTACTCGGTACATGTGTGTGGTATGGTCGACATCGCGCGCGCGCGAGCTGCCGCACGTCGAGCAGTCCACCGTCTCGAACTCAAAGCCGTCCTCGCCGCCGCCGCGCGAAGTGACGGCGCGACCACGAAGGACCACGACGGCTACGTGCGGGTATGAAAAACAGGTGCGAGCCGACGATGGGGGGCGGCCTTCTCCGGTGCTCCAGCAGCTTGAACATGCGAAGAGGGGTGTGGAGGTACCGGTGTTCATGGGGCCATAGGACTAACAGAGAGCTTGGTAGTGAGCACGATACGGCAAATACTTTCCTCCCGCCATCGATGCGAGGCCTTGATGTCAACCCTTGCCACGAACGAAATGTAGTAGTATGTATTGTCTAGCTACGGTAAGCAGTAGTCGGGCGGATATACATACTGTAAGCATGCATGATCAGGTTGCTCGGTTGCCTTCGAGGTAGACCGTAACGGCACTTCGATGGGTATCCCGTGGGCGGAATTCGCTGCCGAGCTCCAACAAACGGGCTATCGTCTTGTCGAAACGGTCCTGTACTTCCGCCGGGTCAACCGCGCGAGGGTCTGCAAGGGTAGATGCTCCCTTCTTTGGAGGGGAGGGAAGCTGGAACACGGCTTCGACACGCGCACCTTTACGCAGCGCGGACTCCACCAAGTGGAGGCCGTCCCAGCCGTCCTTGCCCTCGTGTGCCCACTCCAAGTCCAGCACTTGCTTCCGCCCCCGCAAGCTCTCCAGGAAAGCGGCCATTGCGTACCCCTGCCGCTGCCGCGGCTTCCACTCCTTCGCGACGTCCTCCAGCTGTTTCACCGCGCCCTCCACGATCTCCTCCTGCTCCGTCCGCGACATGTCCGTCCACTTGCCCTTCTTCGGCGCAAACACGAGCGTGACGCGGCAGCCGTCCGCGAGGTCCGCGTGCGCCTTCTTCAGCTTGACCTCGATGTCCCCCGGCGCCGCGCTCCACGTCAGCTGCAGCTCCTTCTCCTCCGCCTTGCGCCCCAGCGCCTTCCCCACGCGCCGCTCGCGCGTCCGTCCGTACGCGGCCTTCTGGTTGACGATGCGCACGACCGGCGCCGGCTCGAGCTCGACGAGCTCGAGGTGCTGCGTCTTGCGGTCCACGCGCTCCAGCACGTCCTCGAGCGGTGCGGGGGGCAGGAGCGCCCCCGTCTCTGGGTCGACGAGCCGCACGGGCTTGCGCTTCACCGCGATGTCGATCGCCTCGTTGCGCGGCGGGGGGCCCTTGGGCATCTTCGGTGCCTTGTCGCCTTCCGTCTGCTTGTCCGTTTCCTCCGCGCTGTTGAGCGAGACGGAGAGGTCGGGGCGGTACCGGTGCTGGAGGCTCGCGGAGGCATGGAGGGTCCGGCGGGCGATGGGTTGTGAGTGCGCGGGGTGAGCGCGGCCGGTCGGTGGACGAGGGAGCGTTGCAATGACGCGACGCATGTGGACGCTCTGTGCGTGCCTCAGCAGAGCGGTAGGCCTCAAAAGCACTCCTGCGTACCTTCTGGCTGCAGAAGCACGAAGCTCATGGTGGGGGATCTATGCGTGCAGCAGTTCAAGGAGGATGTGGAGGAGGCAACTTCACAGCGTGTTGCATAGCGCCCATTGTGTCGCGTGACTGGCGGCCCGTTAGAATCGTCAATGCCGTAGGCGCCGAGTGGTCTCGGTTGAGGATGCATGATCTCGCTGGGACGCAAGGCATGCTTTGAAATCAACTCGGTCTACCATATCGCGAAAAAAACCCTCCGACGCCGGATGACGCCCATGGATCCAAACACGTTTTCTGAGCAGCGTTCCTCGTGTAACTTGAAGTGCTATGCGTACAGCGTGGCAGAGTAGCAGTATCGAAACACTCAGAATCTCAGAAGTAAAATCATAGCAGGCGAAGCGAACGCTCCCATTCCGCAAGAGCACGTTCCAAAATCTTTTCCGCCTCGACAGTTTCCTCCAAGATGTCCGTGCTGGCGTCGCGCCAGTCGCGCAGCTCGTCGAGCATCCTCCCCAGTTCCTCCCGCTCGGTGGGAACCCCTCTCCACGCGAGCTACTCTCCTCCGTGAGATCCGCAAAGTCCGGTCCGTTGAAGTGGTGCAGCTCCGAGCCCCGTGCGGACAGCGCGGCGACGCGCTGCGAGAACGGCCGCCGGACCGCGTCGTACGTCTGCAGCGCGACGTGCAGGTTCGCCCTCGTCACCGCGCTGTGCCCGAGGAACTTCGCGAGCAAGAACGCGTCCTGGCGAGATCCGTCAGCACGAAATGCCCAAGGTGGGCCTCATTCGCGGCTCGCCTCGAATCCTTGACCGGCTCCCGAACCAAGATGATGCCCCATAGCGTGCGCCTGAATGTGCACTAGTATGAGTTTGTCGCCGTGTGGTCGAAGGGGCGACGTACAGCATCTCCCACAAGAGCGACCCTATCGTGCACGAAGGTCGGCAGGTCTCTGACGATACCGATAGACCACATGAGTCCTCCGTCAATGTACTGCTCGCGCGTGAGCTACAAGTAAAAGCCTGGTCGAGGAGTGACAAATCCTACCTTGAGCACTTGCTGAACAACCGGTTCCCATCCTTCGTAATGCTTCACAATCTCCTCTCTGCTTGCCCGGCGCGACCACGGCCCTTCGTATGCTGTCCTTTCGTCCCTGGCAAAGTTACGCCTGCGCCGACGTTGATGATCTTGCCCAGTGAGATTGGGTACGTGATCAAATGCTATGAGGACACGACAATGGCGACTTCAGTCCAGGAGTCCCTTGCACTACAACCTCCTACCTTGTTCTTCCCGCAATACTGCCCGACGCCCCTCTCATCAACCGTCCTCCCAGAAAAAGACGGTAGACCGCGACGCACCAAATACATCGTCGGGTCGCTGAACACCGGCAGCCCCGCCGCCTCCTCCGACAGCCCCTCCGTGCGCACCAAACACCGAAACACGACCTCCCCCGAAAACACCGGCGCGACGCACCCCTCCATCCGCCCCGCCTCCTCCGCCCGCCTGGCGTCGCGCGCCGCCGCGCGAGCGCCCCGTACATCCCCGCGCGCACCGCCGACCGGATCCCGTCCGCGCCGACGAGCGCGTCGCACGCCGCCGTCGCGCCGTCCGCGAAGCGCAGCTCGACCCGCCCACGTCGTCGCCAGTCACCGTCGCCGCGTCGGCGTACGACACGAGGCGCTTCCCGAGGCGCACCGCGCGCCCGTGCGCGGCGAGGTGGTCGACCATCGCGCGCTGCAGGTCCGCGCGGTAGAACGAGAAGTTCCGGTCTGGCGGCGTGCGCGTCAGGGGCGCTCGGGCGTCGGGAACCACGTACAGTCGCGACTCGGCGCGCAGAACGGACGGACGTACCGACTTGTTCGATCTTGTCGAGCTCGATGCCGACCGCCTGGTCTGACTTGCGCAGCACGGTCGTGAGCGCTGCCAGACGACGAACGCGCGCGGTCAGCACCTGCCACTGGCGCACCTGGGGAGTGGTGAGGCGACGCACTCGTCTTCCTGCCGTTCCCCGCGATCTTGAGCAGCCTGTCCGCGAGCCCGATGCTCTGCATGATCGTCCACGAGCGCGCCTGGATGCCGATCCCCGCGCCGATCTGCTCGAGCTGCGTCGTGCCCTCGTAGAGCGTGACCTCCACGTCGGGTGCCAGCGCGGCCAGGGCCTGTGCGAACGCCAGACCAGTGAGCCCAGCGCCTCTGGAAACAGTCAACCATAAGCTAGATGCGTGGCAGGAAGTGCTGGAAGGGTACATACACTATTGCCACCGAGAACTTGGCCATTGATGTGGAATGCTACGAGTCTGAACCGTCAGCAGTCAAAGGGCCGCTGCTCGTCGCCCGATGCCACGCTTTTATACCACCGAGGCGAGCGCCGAGGGGCATTCGCATGCCCCACTCACGAGGGCGGCGAAGCCGAGCCAACTCAGGCATTCACCGACGGCCCGTGAGAGCACATATCATGTAGCCATCTTCTCGATGTCAGTACTGCCCTAAATTCTCGAGTGGAGGCTGTTCTGCCCACCGCCAGTCAGCTCGCGAACCATCCACCGCAACTGCAACAGTATCCTCGCACGAATCCAGTGATGATTGATGAGAGCTATCAGTGCCATGATGTGGTCCTCTACGTCCGAGTACGTTAGTCCAGATACATGGTCCGTGACCGGCCCGGTGAAGTCCAGAAATAGAGACGCTTTCAGGTGGATCTATGCACTTCGAGGCTTCAAGCCGAGAGACTGTACGATGAACCCGTATCTGTCCGCGGACTCTTGGATCCTGCGCCAGCACGTCAGCACACCCCGCCCGCGCGCCGAACACGGACAGCCTCACGCACCGCTTCTGCGTCGACTTGCCCGCGCCGTGGCCCGCGTTCTTGTCGATCCGGATGATGAGCGGGTTTGGGTTGTGCGGGAGCATGTGCTGCAGTGTCGCCGCGTGCTTGAACGAGTGCGCAGGCACGACGCGGTCGTCGTCTGCACGAGTGCTCGTGAGCCAGGCCCGATTCAAACAAAGCAAAGTACACACGGTCCGCAGTGGTCAGCATGAGCGGAGGGAGGACCCTGTCTGTCGGAATGTTGTGCAGAGGGGAGATGGGGTAGATGAAGTCAAAGTCGTGCGGGTCGTGCGGGTCACCGTAATCCGACGTCCATGCCCGTCCTGCCGCCCAAGTCAGCATGGGCAATCCAGACGACTGTTCTCATCGATGCTCACCGATTGTGAAGTCTGCGAACTGTCACCCCAAGGCGCGAATGATGCATTTGATTGAGCAGGAGTCCTTTCCAGAGACCGTACTTTGCTCACCTTCAGCATGTCCAGCACGCCTACATCTGCGACCGCAGCGCCGATGAGCCCTTCTGCCGCACGGTTCACGCACGCCGCGACAAGGAGACCTAGCGTGCGATGGAGCAAAAAGGTCAGCTCAGTTCGTCGTTCAGCCATCCGATGGCACATACCTCCGTTCGAACCGCCGTTCATTGCGATCTTTCCGGGCGCGGCGTACTTATTGTCGACGAGGTATTGCCTGTGACGGGTCAGCTCTCCAAGCCACACGATGAGTAACATTGGGACGACTTACGAGCCGCGATGAAGTCGTCGAAGCAGTTGTGCTGCACATGCCATCAGCTTCAGAATCCTCTCCCTCTGCATTCCTACCTACGCACCTTCCGCTCTTCGTCCCCGCCAAATGCCACTCGTCTCCAAACTCGCCCCCGCCGCGGATATTCGCGACCGCGTAAACGGTCCGTACTTCTGCACCCACGTCAGGATTGACGAGCTGAAGCTTGGGCCTATCGCGTAGCTGAACCCGCCGTAGCCGTACTGGAGCGCCGCCGCGGTCCCGTCCCGCGGCGTGTCCCGGTGGCGGACGATGAACATGGGCACGCGGGTGCCGTCCTTGCTCGTGTACCACACCTGTTCCGCCGTGAATTCGTCTGAGTTGATCCCAGGTACGACCGCCTGGCGGTAGACGCTGTAGCGCTGCGCGACATCTGCGACCTTAAAGTCGTACCGGCCAACGATCCCTGGGTTCGTGAAGCCGGAGAGGGTGGTGAACCACCAGGACTGGGACGCCGGCCGTGAACCTCGGCAGAGCCCACGATCAGGGCAATGCGTTCGAGGTGCTTGCCGGTGGAGAGCTCGTAGAGGTGGATCTCGTCCATGACCTGGCACGGCGTACTAGCGTGAGATATGTTTCGACAAAAGATGTAAGATGATGTCCTTACGTTTCGTTTGTAGACGATAACAGCGTAGTCGCCATTCACGACCAAACAGCTTTCAATTATAGCATCGCTTTCGGGATGACCTCTGTCCAGGCGCGTTTCTCCGGAGGGTCTGCGAGGTCAACAGACAAAAGCTTGTATCGGGGAGCATCCTTGTTGGTGACGAAATAGAACTTTGTTCCATCGTTTGCGATGCTGTAAAGTGGTTTACGTGAGGTGACGTCGCGAATTCACAGCAGGCATGCCCTGGGAACTTCTCACTCACTACTGGTATTCTGCTTCCCAGTCGTTGACGAGCTTGTCCCATTGCAGGTCAGGTCCCAGTGGGCTCTTCTCGAGATCGGCAACCCAGACGAGGTATTTCTGCCATGCATCACGTGAGCATAAGCTCTGATAGCTGCGACAAAACTTAGGCGTGCTCACCCGTCCTGTGTCCCGACTGATGGTAAGGATGAGGTAGCGTCCGTCAACCTCTGTGATTTCAGTGCCCCACATCCATGTCGGGTTTGATGGGTCCTTGTAAATCAGCACATCCTCCGCTGTAAGGACAGGGAATCAGATACATACCCCCGTCGCCAATTGAAGAAAAAGTATGACGACACTGGGGGTGCCTACCTTGTGGTAGTACAACATCGCGTCTTTGTCGCTCTTGGTCTCAATACCGACACTGCCTTTCTCTGGAGGTGCCGCATAGCGCTATATGAATGCGTAGCATGTGCTCTCCTGAGAGCGGTGAGAAAAACGTACTTGGTAGAAGAATCCCTTGTTGTCGTGTGTCCACGTAATGCCAGAAAACTTCACATGGCGGAGCTCGTCGGGAAGCCGCTTGTCGTCGTGAGACGGGCGCGAGTCCTCGAGCGAAGCCAGGGGCTCCGACGTTGGCCGCACGTAGATGTTGAAGAAATCGCTACCCTGGTCAACATTCAGTGCGTGCTAAAAAGTCTTGCGTGACACACTACTGACCGACTGGGAGATTCCGTAAGCCCAGTAATCGCCCGAGCGGGAGAATGCGGTGGTGGCGAGCGCCGCAGTGCCGTCGGTGGACAGCAGGTTAGGCTGTAAGCGCGTTTCCAATCAGCACACCTCATATACGGTTTCCAAGGAAAGAGGATATACGTCGAAGAAAACCTCGCCTTTCCATCGGAGCCACTGGAGAAGTCGGGCAGAGTGCTATCCTTGGAGCGGTAGAGGACTGCCGCAGTCAAAGCACGTCAGCGATGTCATCCCGAGGAATGTCCCGGGAGCACTGACCGGACTGTGCCTGGAGGCCACTGTTGTAGTACCAGTACCACCGGCCGTCGTCCTTGAACGCCGGGCGGAGAACTGTGGCAAGATATCGTCAGCTCCGCTGGGTGGGCGCTCAGAGGGACGGCAGTACCTTTGCGTAGTTCAAGTTGTTGCGGATCTCGTCCTCGAGCTCCTGGCGCTCGGGGTTCTTGTCGAGATACTCGCGGGTGAAGGCCTCCTGTGCGGTTGTCCAAGCGTCGGTGTCAGAGCTGTTCTCCTCGAGCCACTGGTAGGGTCGTGGATGCGGACGTCGCCGCGCTTCTCGCTCTGGTAGACATCGACGTGGTCCGAGCGGTGGGCGGGCGGGTAGCGATTCGGGGCCCATGCTGTGGGCACGGCAGGCATGGCGCGGTGGAGAAGAGTGAAGGTGGCGGTGGAGGGAGCGGAGGCGGCAGAGAGCGAAGGAGGCGGAAGGACGGGGCCTTATATGTGTGCCGAGGGCGCGCATTTGCCACGCGGACGAGGTGGGGGCGGTGGTGGCGGATCGCGGGGTCGAATCGCGGAATAATCGATTGGCACGGGCGGGGAAGGCGGGACAGTCTGTGGGCGAGAGAGGGTCAGCGTGACCGTGGCGAGGCGCGTTCCCGGAAGACGGCGGTCGTGGGCCATCGATGTGGGCACCTCCATGTCCGCTCCGTGTGTGCGGGGCAGGGCAGTGGGCGAAGCACCGTACGTACCCGTGGCGGGGGAGCTCAATCCGACTGCTAACGCGCTAACGTCTGACCGCACTGGCAGTGCTGGCATTCGTCTGCCACCCCCGGCGTTTATCTTATCTCAATGCTAGACGCCCGAAGCCCCGCTCACGTCACAATTTCTCGTTCGGCCGGCAGAGGGTGAGTCGAGTCGACTGCCTCTGCTCACTCGCCGTCCACCCGTCCGCCGTTCTCCCCGCCCCGCCCCTCCGCCCCAGCGGACCCCGGGCTGTCTCGCATGTCCAAAGCATCCTCGCCGCCCAGCTTCTTCCCCACCTCTTCCCTCGTACGTGTCCCCCACCCATCCTTGCGCCCACCTTCGACTCTGACACGCCCACTCTTCCGCCCACAGGACCATGCGTTCTCGGGAATCGGCGCAGGTGTTGTCGCGGTGCTGTGCATGCACCCACTCGACCTCCTCAAGGTCAAGTTCCAGGTAGCGACCGACAAGCCTCAAGGTGGCGTCGGTCGCGCTATCTGGAACGGGCTCGAGGACATCCGCGCTCGCGACGGCTGGACTGGCCTCTACCGAGGCGTGGGCTCCAACATCGCCGGAAATGCGTCCAGCTGGGGTCTCTACTTCCTCTTGTGAGCGCCCGTTTCCTCCTGCATGCACCCCAAATGTCCGCGCCCACGCACGCACCCTTGAGCTCATTTACGTTCCCTCTCGTAAAGCTACCACTCCCTTAAGCAGCGTGCCACCGGCGGCGACCCGAACGTCAAGCTGTCAGCGGGGGCGTACCTCTTGTATTCCGCACAAGCGAGTCCGCGTGCCTTCTCCCGTCCCCTCCATCCGTCCAACTGACACCACCTCCGCGACAGGTGCCGTGACCGCGATAATGACGAACCCATCTGGGTCGTCAAGGTCCGCATGTTCACCACCCAGAGGGGCGACCCGACCGCGTACCGCAGTCTCTGGCGTGAGCGTCTTCTCTCCCGCCTGTCCTCTGTGGCCACCCTTCCTGATGCCCGCCCATATACGCGGACCCTCGCAGACGGCCTGCGTTCCACATACAGCGCGGAGGGAATTGCCGGACTGTACCGCGGCACCACGCTCGCCCTCTTCGGCGTCAGCAATGGCGCGATCCAATTCATGGCGTATGAAGAGTTGAAGCGGTGGGGCTTCGAGCGGAAGAAGCGGCAGTTCGCGAAGGCAGGGAAGGAGTACACCGCGAACGACGATAAGCTGGTGAGTCGCGCGTGCCCTGCCCACAGTGTGCTTTCCTGATGAACACATCCGGCGATACTGCCTTCGCGCAGTCCAATACGGCATACACCTCATGTCTGGGGCAAGCAAGCTCTTCGCGCTTGCATCCACATACCCATATCAGGTCGTTCGTTCCCGCATTCAGGTCTGTCTGTCCTTCTGTTTTCCAGGGTCTTGGTACTGAGCACGCGATGTGACGGTTCTAGAACAACGCCATGTCGCATTTGTACCCTAAATCCGTGTCTGCGTCAAAAGACGTGGGCAGAGGAGGGTGTGCGTGGCTTCTACCGCGGCCTCGGCATAAACCTCGTGCGCGTCCTACCCGGGACGTGCGTCACCTTCGTTGTGTACGAGAACCTCGCGTGGCTCCTCCGTTCAACAGCGTTGGCACGTGAACGAAAAAACATGACTCTTTGTGAGGTGCACTCGAGTTCCTGCTTTGCTATCGTGCTCCGTTCTTCACTGCAGTCCCATACACTATCATTGCTCTGCTCTTCCACATAGACGGATCTCTTCACGTATTGTATAGTTCACACATGCCTAGTGTATAATATCCCTGGATAATGATTACACCCCCTGTCAAGCGACGGACAGCGTGCCACCCGCACTCTACGTGAAACCCGTTCCAGCCTTCACACAGACTGCCAGCCGAAATGCTCGCGCTCGTGGCAGCGGCAAGTATGTCCGTGACCTTTTCATTCACGAAGCTCCGGTTTCAGGGATGCCCGAGCGGCGATCTCCGTCTTGAGCACGCGGTTAGCTTTCGACTTGGGGACTGGAGCTGTGGACACGAATGAGTCTCGAAGCTGCCCACACTGGCCCACATGCGGAGCCAGGTGCGCACCGTTGGCGTTCTCGGTGATATAGAACCGTCGAAGAACCATGATCGCTTCGTCGTGCATGTACCCTCCGTGGGCTTCGTACCCCGCGTGTGCCGGATGCGGAAGCCTGCAGACACCCGTCGGCCGCGACGCACACGCACACCGGGACCAAGGACGAGACGGGACGCACGCGCGGTTGACCCCCAGGACGCTCCCGCACCCGCCGAAGCGGTCGTTGCCGCAGCCGTAGAAGACCTCCTTGATGCCCATCTGCCGCAGCGCGGACGCGCACATGATGCACGGCTCGACGGTCACGTAGAGCGTCGTCGCGGCGAGCGGGTGCGGGGTGGCGGTTGGGGTGAGCTGCTTGTCGGCGAGGATCTCGTCGATCGCCTCGAGCTCTGCGTGGCGGGTGGCCTACACCCCGATAGATTTATCAGAGGAGCGACGCAGCGACGCAGGGGCGCACGTACGTTCCGGAGTTGGTTTGTCCTGTTGCGCGCCTTGGCGATGGCTCTGTCGTCGCGGACGAAGACGCAGCCCACCGGGACCTCTTGCGCCGCCAACGCCTCTTCGGCCTGTTCGATGTCAACGGCGAGTTGTAGGTGCGCATCAGGAGCCCACGTACCATGTCCATCGCGGCCTGCATCCATTTGAGATGTATCGCGTCTTCTGGGTTCGTCGACGACATTGTGTTCATATACTCACCGTCGACGGCGGAACCAAAGCGCTGCCTGTGGCATCAGCGATGGGTCAGTCTGCGCATGGCGGATGCGCATCTCCTATGACGGATTCGATGTGCACCTTGCACCCAGTGCGCAGTTGCTTCGCTCAGCGCGGATTCGACACGATTTTTGCTTGCGCCTGCGTCGACAACCCGGTCAACCAAACTGGGCGACCGACGGCGCGGCGCGAAATGCGCAGCGTGTGATTGGTGGATGCACGGAGGAGAATCAGGGGCCTCGGACTCCGCGTCTTTCGGAGCCGTTTCCCCGCACAGTCGCCTTCCGGCTCCCGGGTGCCGGACTGAGACACCAGCTACTTATGTAGTGTGTGTAGTAGGGCGTGCAGGAAGAGGGTAAGAAAAGGTACGAGCACGAGCATGAGCACGAAGAGCAGCAGCAGCAGAAGGAAGGGGAGTGCCAAGAGCGCGGTTGGGTCTGGTTGGTCTGGCAGTCGGGCGTTAGAGAGTGACGTGCCACTGCCTCGTCCACTCAACCCCATCTCGCCTTGTATCCTCCTCCCCACCATGCAACGCCCGACCACTGAGAAACGGACTCGGAGCCCCTCGCCACCCAAGGCGTTCTCGCAGTCTCGGGGGTCAGCAGGGCCAAACAAAAGGAGCCGCACGGCATCCGCCGCCGCGATACCCGCCCAGCGCACAAGAGCCGGCGACAGCCAGGCCGCCAGCACATTGCAAGCCAATGCATCAACCACGCCAGCTGCTGCGGTGTGTATTCCATCCCTACTTCTTTGCATTGCATTTCCAACCACGATCCCACGCCGCTATCTCCAGAAGGCTCCCAAGGGAAGTACCGCCCGGGTCCGCAACAATTCCCGCCATCCCGCAACGGACGCTGGGCTAGTTCTGGACCCAGGGGAGAAGGCAGCGCAGACTGCCCGGCTCAAGAAGACCCGGAAGAGAGCATGGCGAAGAAAAAGGCGGCGGACGCCGCTGGTCTCACTCAGGTCGACATGGATCAGCGTGAACACTCCCGTAAAGTGCGGCGGGAGATGGATGAGTTGGGTAATGCATCAATCAGTTTGTTTCAGAGCCTTTGAGAGGCTGATCCACGCCTGCAGATGAGGGGCCTCAGAGCGGCGAAGCATGTGAGGATCACGAGGGCAGCGCGGGAGGCTCAGAGCGAGCGCAGGAGGACGACGACGACGACGAGGCAGAGGCACCCGCTCTTGAGCGTACAGTGCGTTCCAAATTCTGTTACACCGGACGTAACGCCCACTAACCGCCGTTTGCCCCCAAGGGCAGGTCCATTGCATCTCGGGCAGTGCAGCGAACGGAAGCTCGCGCGCAAAGGGGCGATGGCGAGGATATTGACATGGACGTCGCCCCAATTCAACCGAGAAGACGCATGAGGGTGAGCATGCCGGTTGATGACCTTCCACCCGTCCCCGTTCGACCCGCACCTTCTCGGCAGCGCACTACAGACTCTGACTGCAGCAACGGTAGTCGGGAAGCCGTCGAAGATATTGTGATGGACAAGAGCGAGGCCCCCCATTCCGGGTGCAGGAAGGTGCGTGTCACACGCCCCTTTGTCAGGGTGAGAAGAACCAACGTGCGTGAACGGCGCAGTCCAAGGGCAACGGTCGAGCGAAGGCAGCCGCCATTGCCGATCACACGTCGGAAGAAGGCGAGGAGGGCGAGAACGTCGCCTCTCCCTCGAAGCGACAGATGGTGCGTCTCACGCCCAAGCACCTGTTTTGCAGCGAGAAGTAACCCGCTGATAAGAAACGCCAGGCCCGTGCACAGGCTGCGGCGGCAGAGGCTGACAAGGCTGTTGCTGACCAGGATGAGATCCCTGCTCCCAAACGGAAGGCGGTGCGTACGACGTCGTGTTGATGGTGCGATATCTCCTGGCTGATCTAAATTGGCGGTGTACTGGGACCTGCGGGCTTGGATCGTACAGCAACGTGCTCGAACCCCGCTAGAAAGCGACGATGGATATGAGGACGGTGGGGCAGAGAGCGAGGATGGCGGTGCAGGTGAAGAGCCCCCGGCTGCGATACGGAAGAAGACGACCGAGAATGCCGCAGCCATGGTCGCCCCAGCACGAGCTGCCGCATCTGCTCGTGCTGAGACGAGGCCCCAACTTGCAGATGCACGCTCCCTCGGCACGGAGCAGGTCTCTGTCGCTACTCCTGCCCTCGAGCACGACGGCAACGCATCCGACAACGGCAGCCAGGATCCTCAGGCTACTTCGTCTGCCATCCGCACACTACCGGCGTGGATTCAGCCCCACATCACCCTCATCGTCAAGAAGTTCATCCGACTCAACGGCGATCTTCCCGACCCTTGGACGACTCGGTACCCTGGCCCCACTAGCGACGTCATGCTGGGCCCACTGCAGGTCATCCAGCAGATCGTGGATGAGGTTTGCCCTAATAACGGCCAGCCAGCCTTGACGGTGTACGACAAAATCTTCATCGCCGTAAGCCTTCCTTTCCGCTTTCAACCTGTCTCTCAGAACTGTTTATCCCCAGATCCGCCAGAGAGGACTCTATGATTGGCGCCACAAGTTCCAGGATGTCGCCAATCAGGCCTTCGACGCCGAGGACGCCAAACGGCAGCTGAATACCGAGCCTGGGAGGGCAGTTCTCTCTACCCAGGAATGGGCTGCGGCCGCCATTTCCCGTGGTGGGGCGGCGTTGTATCGCTACCCCAACGCCGATGTACGCACGCTCCTTTGCTGCTGCGTACTGCATTTTGACCCCCTTCGAGCCGTTGAAGGCAACCGGGTGGCTACGAACGCCCTACGTTCTCCCCGTCATTGCCCATCACGTCCGCTCCGTTCAGGGACTGGTCGACGACCGCGCTCAGTTTTACCCACGCGGCGCTGTGGCGCTTGCCATCACTGCAGTGAGTTACGAAGCGGCCCTCCACTCCTGAATAAACCTGACGTGCTCCATTCAGGTGGAGCGCACCTTCAAGTACCAGCGCAGCAAGACGGCCGAGCAAGCCTCCGATGCAAAGAAGCCCGACCCGCCGCCTCCAAGAAGGCTGCAAAGAAGAAGGCGCGCGACTCCAAGAAGGCCACTACAAAGCAGGGTCCGTTCTCCAAGATCCAAGCCCAGACTAGGACGACATGGTGGAGCAGCAAGGTTGCGGACGAGATGATGAATGACCCCGGGCTCGTCAAGCGGTTTGACCGTATCGTAAAGGAGGCCCGCGCCTTCACCACACGAGAGCTCTCAGCTACACGCGGTGAGTATGGCGACGAAGATGAGGCATACGTCCCCCAGCGCTGCGTAACCCCTGAGTCTGTCGACGGCGATAATTAGCTCCCCTCCCTCGTGATCTTATTTCTGTTAGATCTGCCTGTCTGGATTGGCCGCGTCTGTCTAACGGTCGGCGGCACCTGTACCTCACATCAATCAGGCCGGCTGCATCGTTGAGTAGAAGAACACCCCGTTCTATTTCACCTTTCAGAATAATAATTGGAGCACATGCTATCTCGCTATACTCTATGTCATAGAATACCATTTCCTGTTTTTAATCCTTCACCGATAAGCACCAAAACGACGATCTGAGCTCTCCATATACATATAAATGTAATGCAACAAGATGTAAAGTGATAGAACGTCTGCACAAAAACATATGAAGGCCACATTTTCAAGCCAACTCCCCCTTCTGAGCATATGTCATATCCTCACCACGACATCGTAGCTGGCCTGATTGATGTGAGGTACAGGTGCTCGGGCCTGGGTCAACAACCTGGTCAACCAAACTTGGCGACCGACACGGCAGGCGCGGAATGCGCAGCGTGTGATTGGTGGGTGGATGCGCGAGGAGAATCAGGGGCCTCGGACTCCGCGTCTTTCGGAGCCGTTTCCCCGCACAGTCGCGCTCCGGCTTCCCGGGTGCCGGACTGAGACACCAGCCAAGTACTACTTACCTCCCCTCGTCCTCTTCCTCTCCTTCTCCAGCTTCAACCGCAAACATGTCTTCCAAGACTTATACTGTCGAGCAAGTCGCTCTGGTGCGTCTCCTGCGTCCTGCTGACTCCCGCGCGTCGTGTCTCACCCTCTGCCGGTGTTCCAGCACAACAAGCCAGGCGACTTGGTACGTGCACCCCTCACGAGTGCCCCCTCCGCTCTCTGAACTCTTTCGCAGTGGATCATCGTCGACGCCAAGGTCTACGACCTCTCCAAGTTCGCCAACCTCCACCCCGGCGGCGCAGGCGTCCTCGTCAACAAGACCGTCGGTACGCCCCTCCCCGATCCCCCACCCGCCCGCTCCTCACCCCACCCCGCGTCCGTCCAGCGGGCAAGGACGCGACGGAGGCCTTCTTCGGCCTCCACCGGCACGAGGTCCTCCTCCGCCCGCAGTACGCCCGCCTCCAGATCGGCACCGTCGCCGGCCAGACGGAGCTCGTCGCGCCCCCCGCGCCCGGCGCGTTCTCCGAGGTGCCCTACGCGGAGCCCGCCTGGCTCGCGAAGGGCTTCCAGAGCCCGTACTACACCGCGAGCCACCGCCGCTTCCAGGAGGCCGCGCGCAGTTCTTCGAGGAGTCGTCCAGCCAGACGCGCTCAAGTGCGAGGACAGCGGCAAGCGGCTGTCGCAGGAGGTCATCGACAAGTCGTGGTGAGTGCCCCTCACTCCCTGCTTCTGCAGACCGGCTGTTGAATCGGGCACGGCGTCGGGCGTCGGCAGCGAGATGAACATCCCGGCGATGCGGATAGGCCCCGGTAAGCACCTCCAAGGCCGCACGCTCATGGGCGGCGTCGTGACCCCCGAGGAGTACGACCACTTCCACGAGGTGAGGCGCGTCGACCGTGCCGTCTGCGCACGCGTGCTCACCGACGTCCGTCTGCAGCTGATCCTCAACTTCGAGATCGGACGGCTCGGCACGCGCGGGTACGTCGACGGCTACTTCGCGGGCCAGGTCATCGGCCTCCCGCCCGTGCTCAACTTCGGCTCGCCCGAGCTCAAGGCGCGGGTCGTCCCCGAGGTCCTCGGCGGCAAGAAGTTCATCTGCCTCGCCATCAGCGAGGCCTTCGCCGGCAGCGACGTCGGCGGCCTGCAGACCTGGGCCGAGCGCGAGGGCGACGAATGGGTCATCACCGGCACCAAGAAGCGCGTTCTTCCTCCCCCCTCCCCTCGACCCACCCGCTGACGCCCTCCGTTCCCCTCCCCACAGGTGGATCACGAACGGCACGTTCGCCGACTACTTCTCCGTCGCCTGCAACAGCGCCAACGGCTACGTCGTCGTCCTCGTCGCGCGCCAGGACGCCGTCTCGACGAAGCCGATCAAGACCGCGTACTCGTCCACCGCGGGCACCGCGTACGTCACCTTCGACCGCGCGCGCGCGCCCGTCGCGCACACCCTCGGCCCCGTCGGCCGCGGCATGCAGGTCGTGCTCTCGAACTTCAACCACGAGCGCTGGATGATCGTCTGCACCGCGCTCGCCGGCCAGCGCCGCGTCGTCGAGGAGTGCCTCAAGTGGGTCGCGCAGCGGTCCGCGTTCGGCCGCCCGCTGCACGCCCAGCCCGTCGTCCGCGCGCGGCTCGCGGCGATGATCGCGCGCGTCGAGACCGGCCAGAACTGGCTCGAGTTCGTCACGCACCAGATGAACCACGTGCGCGCCTTCCCTGTCTGCCCTGTGCTCCCGGTTGGCGGGGGCTGACTGACGGTTGCGTTCCGCCTGCAGATGTCGTACAACGAGCAGTCGGACAAGATCGCGGGGACAATCGCGCTCCTGAAGCAGTACGTCCTCTTGGGCTCTTGAATCCTTGCTGCGCTCACCGGCCGTCCCCTCGTCGCAGGTACGTCACCCGCTCCGGCCGCGAGAGCGCCGAGGACGCGACGCTCATCTTTGGTGGACGCGGCATCACCGCGTCCGGCATGGGCAAGTTCATTGAAAACGTACTGTACCCCTTCTCCCGTCAGACTGCGCAATCGCTGACACGACGCGCAGTTCCACCGCACCTCGCCGTACGATGCGATCCTTGGAGGGTCCGAGGACGTCATGGGCGACCTCGGCGTGCGTCAGGTCATCAAGAAGATGCCACATAACGCTCGCCTATGACCGTCGTACGGCTTGGAGCTCGGACCGGACAGCTGACCGCTGGCCTTTGGGACCTTTCTTATACTTGTACAATTACGCATAGTATGCGGGGGCGGCCCTGCTTTTCTGGAAGCAACACGGCGGGATTCGATTGACGTCCGGGGTCAAGCTGAGTGTACAATAGGCTAGAAGGTGCAAGAAATGGGACCCAAGAAAGAAAGCGAACTCAGCGATACGACAGCACAGCACGATTAGGCGGGTTTTCCGACACGGATTATGAAACAGTACAGAGTAAAAATACCAGGGGAGGGAGCCATGGGGAGAAAAACGGTGGCATACTATAGGAACATAACCATAACGGAGTCGAGACGGAGGGGAGTGTCCATCTAACGAAGGCGAGCGCATTGTTCAAGGTCATGCGAATCTAGAGTCTGAAGAGGAAACCGAGCTGAAAAGGAACCGTCAGCGACGTGATTGTATACCAAGGCATGAGGCAGTGCTTACATCCTCAGGCGTCAATCGACCCATGGCCTAGACAGTCGTCAGAAGATGTTAGCTGATTGAAACGGAGAAGTTGCTTACCGAGTCGTCAGCAGAAAGCGTAGCATCAACCATCGCAGCCTTCTTTTCCTGCAGCTGGATGATACGGCTCTCGATGCTGTCCTCGACGACCAACTTGATGGCCTTGACGGGGCGGTGCTGGCCCAGACGGTGTATACGATCCATGGCCTCTGCGTTACCAAGCATCAGAGATTTTTCCCGAAAAAAGGGGAAGAGACACTGACGAAACTCTACAGCAGGGTTCCACCAGCTGTCCATGAGATATACCCGAGAAGCCTCCGTCAAGTTGAGGGCGACACCACCGGCCTTCAAACTGACGAGGAAGACGGTGACATGAACGTTGTTCACTGTGGACAATTATGAGCGTGTGAAGCGCAAGAGTACGCAGGCTTGGGCTGCTTACTGAAGTACTTGATGGTAGCGTCGCGAGCTTGGGGGCTCATGGTACCTTCCAGACGGCAAACCTATTCATGGTTCAGATGCTGGTGCTCATGCGCGAACGAGGGGCTGAACTCACAACAAAGCCGGCCCTCTGCAGCCTGTACGCGATTAGGTCCAAGAAGTTGACGAACTGGCTGAACACGATGCTCTTCGTGGTAGCATCCTCCCGCCGCAAATTGCTCAGCTCCTCAACCAGAGCCTCGATCTTCGTCGAGGACCGCCAAGTGTTGAGGTCGAGGCGACCAAGTATACCCTGGCGGACCTTCAAGGTCTCGGTTTCACCGAGCTCTAGCGCGGGGGCCTCGAGGTCGATCGTAAGCGGAACGTGACAGACAGGGCATGCAGGCTGCGGGTAACCCGTAAGCGATCGATTCAGCAGTGGTGGATTGAGGATGCGAACCGTCACTTCGACAGAAGCCTCCAAGTACTGTTTGATACACTCGCGGTCGAAGATGTGCCTGCACTTGGCCTGGATGGCGTCTTCGGCGAACTCGTTGCAGAGACGGCAGACGGTGCCCTCTCCGTCTTCGTCGGTTGCAAACACACCAGCGTTGTTTTTGCTCTTCAGAACGAGATCGGGATGGCAAGCCATCTGCCGCATGCGGGTGAGCAGACTGAAGATGTTGGAGTAGTCTAGAAGCTAGGTCAGTCGGCACACCCTAGAAGAGTGTGGAAGACATACTGTTCAAGATCGTCCCAGAATCTATGTAGGTCGTGAACTGCCTTTTCGCGTCCGTGAACAGAGAATTGTAGAGCTCCTTCTCCTCAGGACTGAAGTACTCGCGTTTGATGATGACTGTTCGCGGCGGAAGTCCGAGATCGTCTGCTCGTTGGATCTGGAAAATGTCATTTGAACCTATTTGCGCAAAGGTTCAAGGAAAATTCAAGAAGCTTACTTTGGTGCGACGCAGCATCATCCGATCGAGGAGAATCCTCAGTTTCTTGAAGGCGGCGGCACCAGGTCCCTGCATGCCGTTCTTCTGGATGGGGGTCAAAATCTCGTTGTTCCAGAAACATGTCTGCACAGGGGTCAGGACAAGATTTGCGGATCTCATGTCAGACACGTACATGCTGCATAGGGCTATGGCCGCAGTCTATATACGGATAAGTCGACACGAAGCGGGTAGATCCAAGAAAACGAACGCACCATCACAGGTCTTCTTGTCTGTGAACACCCAGTGAAGAGACTTGCAGTCACACATCTTGCCTGATGAAAGATCAGCCGACGTACTGCTCTACTAGCGCACAACGACTCACAAAAGTAATATGAGAACGGGTCTCCGCCAAGGAAACGAACTAGACTGTAGAGCTCGCCGACACGATTCTGAAGCGGAGTGCCCGAAAGACACCAACGATACTTGGCCTTGAGCTCGAAAGTAGCTTTCGCTGTGTTCGTCTGTCGCTCTTTGATGTTATGGGCTTCATCCAACTAAACGACCTTCAGCATTGTTCAATCTCGTGTCCATGGGTGCAAATACCCACAATGACTCTATGCCAATTGATGAGGTGAAGAGGGGACTTCTCCTTGACGATCACACCCTTGCGCTTGAAGCCGCTGTGTTCTTTCCGGAAACAACTCTCCAGAACAGCAAAGGAAGTGAGGACCTAGAAAGTATCGCGGTAAGCACAGACGCAGATTTAACTGACAGCACAGAACGTACCACGTCGTACTTCTGCAGCTCTTTAACGCTTGACTCGCGCGATGAACCGTGCCAGACGAGCGCCTTCAACTTGCTTGCTGTATGCGTTTCGATTTCGTTTCTCCATTGCATAATGGCAACAGTGGGCCTGCACAGACGTCAGTGGATGATTGATTTCAATGCGCAGGTAACTTACGCTACGACTAGATTCGGTCTCGATCCGAAATCGGAAAGTAGGAGTGCAATCATCTGAATGGTCTTGCCCATACTAAACCGATGTCAGTCACAGCACGAGAGCACGAGACCAAGTAACTGACCCCATCTCATCCTAAGAGATACATGCGTCAGCTGAGCCGCCATAGTGACGAGGGACCAGTACGCACTGCAAGCATTCCGCCACTCCAAGGACCTGCTTCTTGCTCCTTGAACCACGACAAACTCTCTAGCTGGAACGGTAGGAGTTGGACTTTGAGATCGGCGGGTTGCTCGCCTCGCTTTGGTTCGACGATCTTGACGTGTCTCTCCAAATCACCCCAGACATCCTTCAATTCCGGATGGTTCTTCTGAAGGGCGATGGTGGCTTTCTCCGCCTGCAAAAGAGTGAATACGTTTGTTGTGTGGCTCGAGCCGACGCGACTCACATAAGTGAGCTTCCGTCCCAGCTGTTTCCGCAACGCTCTCTCTTCCTTCGCATTGCGACCACCGGCGCGTGTTGCCCTTGCCTCTTTCCTGGCATTCCGGAGGTCTTGGATGGTCATTGCCTTCACCTTTGGCTTGCCTTTACCCTTGCCCTTGTTCGAGAGGGGTTCTTCGGCTGAGTCGTCGTCGTCCGAGAGAGACAAGATGTCCTCTCCTGTGGAGGCGTAGTTCCCGTCATGCGCACACGCCTTCGCGAGCCGTCTCTCTGCTGCGGCAGCCCTCTTCGCTGCGGCACTGTTGACGGGTGGCCGGCCCTAGAAGAGCCAGCACCGTGCTAGACACACCTGCACGGCGGTCAGCCTCTTCGCGAGCGGCGTTGACAGATTGCAGGAGGGCCTCCTGGACCATGGTCTCTTCATCTGAAGTGTCGAATTGCTCTACGTCGCTCCCATCCTCAGGCTCAAACTCAGATTCACTAGGGTCGGACTCCATGAGCAAGAGGTCTTCCTCCTCGGAATCAGGGATGATGGTTGGCGAGATCTTCCTACTCGAACGCCTAGTCCTGAGGACACCGTCTCGGCAACAGATAGCTGTGCAATACGTTGGTGTGACACAAAACCCCTTCGAAAGGTTGCGTACCTGAGAAAGCTTCCTCGAAGGATTTCGATGTACGCGACCGGTTCCCAGCACGCCGCTTGGCCGCTCTCGAAGTCGGCACAGTCTCCCCCTCAGACTCGGTCTCCAACGCACGCTTCTTGCCTTTGCTTTTGGAGGCAGTAGGGCCCTTTGCGGTTTTCTTGGGGAGAGCAACCACCTCGTCTTCGTCGATCGCAGAGGTATCCGGAGTAGAGCGTGTTGACGCCCCCTGCGCTGAACATTGGCGACTCCAAGCGACGGTGGAGGGGTGGTTGACGCCGACTGGGTAGCTTTGGCGCGGCCTCGCGTGACACGCATGGTGGACACCGTCTTCTGCGGTTGAGTGTGGGCAAGGGGGCAGACGCGCGGTAGGGGCGCAGGTAGAGAGGGGAAGGTGGACAAGTTTTGCGTGGCTCCCGCGGGACGCGACGCGACAAGACGCGCCTGAACCTTATTTATGGTCGCGTTTAGCCGGCAGCGAGATGCCCCTGGCGCGTGGTAGGCGCCGTACAGCTGACTCAAGTCTCCGTGAATTGGCACCTCTTGCTGCTTTTGGCCACCACCACCCCACGTGAACACTGACTGAGCACGTTTCAACGAGCATCGAGTTTGTGGGCGGCATTTCCGGGTTCGCTGAACTGTGTCTGTGGTTGCGTCAGTGGCCAGGCTCCCGCCTGCGAGCGCGTATATGGGCTCGGGGAAGCTCGCGACTTGTATGTGGTCACACGTCTCGGCGTCTAGCTAGGTGGATTCACTGGTGGGAGTTTCCGCTCGCGCCTCGCTTCTCCGCTCCCATCATGTACGCACTCAGGGCACTTGTGTGCGGCGCCGCTCTTGCGTATGCTGGGGCGTACGCTAGCGTACAGCAAGTCGCATTTGACCTCCGTCATGGTGGCAACAGCCTGTCTCAAGCCGTTGACGTGAATGCGTCCGTGGTCGCGACGCGTCCCTCGCGTCCGTGACCTCTACGAGCGACTTTGTCGCCTTGGCGCATCCCCAGTTCCCTGCGCACCAGGTCAGGGTCAAGAAGTCCGATTTCTGCGATTCCACTGTCAAGTGAGTCCGAACCTCGTCTTGTCTACGCGTTGTTCGTCCAACTTACACCGATGCAGCGTGTACACAGGTTACCTTGACGTCGACTATGGCGCCAAACACATGTTCTTCTACTTCTTTGAGAGTCGACGTGATCCGGACAACGGTGAAATATATGGTCTTTGAGGGTCGCTCAATACTAACCTGCTCGTTCAGATGACGTGATGATGTGGATCAACGGAGGTACCAGCAAACCATTGGCTCGTCCGGAGTGCTGACCAATTTATCAGGTCCCGGGTGCTCGTCTTCTCTGGGTTGCTCATGGAGCTCGGTATGAAACATCCCGTGGTTCTGTCTCTCAGTAAGCTGATGAGCCTTCAAAGGCCCCTGCAGTATCGACATGAAAAACGAGTCGAGCAATGGACCACCTGGAACCCATACTCTTGGAACTCCGAAACGAACATCTTCTTCCTGACCAGCCGTGAGTCGGACGGTGGACTTTATGCGTGTTCTTTGTGACCTCTGTTCATAGAGTCAACGTCGGGTTCTCTTACGCGGAATTCGGAGAGACCATCGAGACGACTGAAGACGCGGCCAAGAACGTCCATGCCTTCCTCACGATCTTCTTCGAGACGTTCTCACAGTTCAAGGGACGCCCGCTCCACCTTGCCGGCGAATCCTACGGTGTTCGCACTCTGCGTCTGTATCCTCTTGGCGCCGCCTCACCGACATCTCCACCTCCTACAGGGACGCTATCTGCCGTCGTTCGGGAGCTACGTCTATGATCAAAACCAAATTGCGATACAAGCTGGGCGCGACACCCTCAACCTGACAAGCATCCTGATTGGTAATGGCGTCGTCGACTACACCAAGTACGTACTAGCGAGCACACGCGCTCGTAGGGCGGCTGTGCTAATGCACCCGGGATCATCACAGGATCTACCGCGGCAGACACGAGATGGAGTGCGCAACGGCCGCGCTCCCAGTGCCGTTCCAGTCGATTAGCGTCTGCGTGCAGCAAAAGACGGCGGTGAGTGATATCATCAACACTGCATTGATTCTGACTGACGGTTTGCCAAGCTGACGCGGTGTGAGAAAGCGATGCAGGCCAGTTGTGTGGAGGTGCATGATGAGATCAACTGCCGCGCAGCCCTCAGCTTTTGCCAGGAGGTCGTGAGTGGCACGTACGCGCACAGCGGTGAGTGATGCTCCCAAGAGGCTATGACCTCAGTGGCCTGTGGGGCACTCAATGATCAGTGAACTTGCAGGCCGAAACGTCTATGATATCTCCAAGGTTGTGGCGTTTCAAACTGTTTCAGCCTACCACAGCTCATAACGGCTGGGCCTCCACAGGACTGCATCGGAGACCTCTGCTACGCCGAATCTGGAGCGATCACCGACTACCTGAACCAGCCTTCAGTCCGCTCTTTGCTCGGCGTCGAGAGCCCGGGCAACTTCACCTCCTGCAACGGGGAGCTCGGCAGCGCCTTCAGCGGGCGCCTGGACCGGACGACGATGTCGCAGAACTACATCGCCGCGCTCCTCGACCGCGGCGTCCGGGTGCTCATCTACTCGGGCACGTACGACTGGCAGTGCAACTGGGTCGCGAGCCGGCTCTGGCTGGAGGAGATGGAGTGGGGCGGGGCGGAAAGGTACCGCGCGAACGCGTTCCGCGACTGGGCCGTCGACGGGCGCACCGTGGGTGAGGTCAAGACGTCCGGCCTCCTCACCTTCGCGACGATATACGGAGCGGGCCATATGATGAGTGCTTCCTTCTAGCGTCGAAGCGACGGGCCGCTGTACTGACGCTGGTTTTTCCCCGGCTGCACGTCCCATATGACAAGCCCGCCGAGGCGCTCGCCATGGTTTCCCGCTGGCTCGTCGAGGAAGATATGTGAGGTCCTCGGCGCACGGGCATCTCGGGGGCCTCGGGAGGGCGGCTGTTCGGTAAACTTTGCCGCGCGCGGGGCGGCCAATGAGAAGCACGCCCCCGCCGATACAGCAGCTGTAGACTTGTTCGTCAAGAAATATGCCGCCCGTGATCACCGGTTTGCCCGTTCTGCTCGCCGCAGGCCGCTGTCGCCGAACGAGGAGTGTCCGTACACGCGCCTAACCTTCAGCACCCACATCTGCGCCCCACCCGCCATCACGCACATAATGCGCGACCGCACCACCAGATGGACTGTGCCTGCTCGCGCAAAGCGTCCTTGAATGCGAAGACATCATGATGGCGGCCGGCGCTCCCACGCTTGGGCTCGGCCGGCGCGCCAGGCACCCCTTGCAACCCCTCGCGCCCTCCGGAGTGGGCGATCATGCTTGCCATCCCGGAGCGGAACGAGAGACCGGAAGCGCGTTGACGTGTGTCGGCGTGCCGCCCACGCGCTGCTGCTCCTGGCGCGGCGAGCGCGGGGAGCGGGGCACGAGAAAGTGCTCGGGCTTGCCGCCATCGCCGTCGCCGTCGCGCGGCATTGATTGTATGTAAATCTGGGAGGTGTTAGCCCGCCACGATCACCCAAGATTAGCATCTCTGACGAAGCTATTAATAAATGGCGACAGTCTAAATGATGGACTTCTGCGGCGATGTGTGGGGGGAGATGGACTGCTGAGGGCGCTGCGAAAGGCAGACCAACACCTGGTGCTCTTGGACGTGGCTGAGGCAGAGTGCGCGACGGACTGGCAGTGGCTGGCGGTGGTGATCAACGGACCGCGGCCGTGGGTCTGGTAATTCGCACCGCGCCGTCCCATTTCGCGCGCCTCCTCATTGGTGCAATCACTCCGACACTGATATGTCAGACCGCCATCGCCCAGGCAGTCCACGGCCAGCGGGCTCTCTGCAGAACGGGTGCGCCGCTGCCTGCGACGCCTGCACCGTCGGACCACGCAGATCGAGCATGGCGCCGCGCGGGCCGGATGGGTGGCCACAGGCCGGCAGGAGGAGGTGCAGCAGCGGGCGGAGGGGTGTGCGGTACTGAACGCGGTTGTTATGGGGATAAGCAATCTGCCGGTTTCCCCGAGCCAGGAATGCGGTATGGGAGGTACGCCTGCGACGAATCACCGCCGCGCTCTGAAAAGGGCCTGCCGTCCGTCGCGCACTGCACCCCCCCTCCCCTTCCCCTTCTCCTCCCTTTTTTCGGTGCCTAAGGTCCGTCGCCTCTCTCTTCTCTCCTTCGTCCTGCTCACCTTCTCTCCAGTCACTTCGGGCTGCCCGGTAGCGCCCCTGGACCACTTCCATTCGTTTCGGCTTCGCCCTACCAGTCCTCCAGCAGGCTTTCAACTCCGGCAGTAAGCAACTCGGTCCTTTCGTAATGCCTCCCTCGCCACCCTCCTTGCCCTTGCGGCACCCATCATCGTCCTCGGTGCCCCCATCCGCCGCGACAAGGCCACCGACCTCGTCGTCCTCAGTGCGTTCAGATTTTCTTCGGCTGATCCATTCGCCCGCTGATCGGACATGCTCTCGCTTCCCAGAGTTCGCGGACGTCCTTGAGCAGTTCGAGTCGCAGTTCTACCAGCAGGCACTGCAAAAGTTCCAGGACAGCGACTTCACTGCCGCCGGTTTCGTCGACGCCCAGCTCCCCATCGAGCAGTTCAAGCAGATCCAGGGGATGAGGCCACCCACCAGACTGCGCTCGAGGTGCGTCATGCTCTGTCTCCTCCCGTCTTGTGCGCCGTGCCAATTCTCTGCTCCAGTCGGTTATCGCGTCGCTTGGCGACAAGCCCATCTCGAACTGCAGCTTCAACTTCGGTAACGCATTGAACGACGTCCCGACGATGGCCGCAACCGCCCGTGTGGTGGAGAACGTTGGGGTGGGGGCCTACCTCGGCGCGGCCCATCTTATTGGCGACCCGACCATCCTCACCGCTGCGGGCTCCATCCTCACCACCGAGGCGCGCCATCAGACGATCCTGAACGTGCTCAACAACGGTGCTTCGATCCCCTCTGCGTTCGACATCGGCCTCCTTCCGAACGAGGTCCTCGCCATCGCCGGCGCGTTCATCTCCGGCTGCGACCTCGGTGTCGGTGCCTCAAACCAGCCCCTCACGATCACGAACACCGCTGTCACGACCGGCACGAAGCTCGAGTTCACGTCCCCCGCGCTCAACGGCTCTACCGACGGCATGTTCTGCCAGATGCTCATCGGCGGTATGCCTATGACGATCTCGCTCCCCATCGACCAGTGTGTCGTCCCCGACAACCTCGACGGCCCCGTCGCGGTCTTCATCACCCCCGACATGCAGGCCCTCAACGGCGACCCTGTCAACCGCGCTGGCCAGGCCGTCGTCGCCGGTCCCGTGATGGCGTTCATCGACACCGTCAAGCAGGAGATCGGCCAGCTCGTGCTCGCCGCGGGCAGCGCGAACAAGAACGCGCAGACGTCGACCACGACCATCTCTCCCGACATGGCGAGCTCGATCATCGCCTCTGCGTCCTCCACCGTCACTTCCAGCGAGGGCATGATGACCGACTCCGCGAGCTCGACCAACTCTGCCGACTCGTCGATGATGACCGGCAGCTCGTCCTCGGGCTGCAACTCCTCGAGCTGCGACTCCTCGAGCTCCAACTCGTCTTCCTCCGACAGCTCGTCCAACAGCTCGTCCTCCTCTGACAGCTCCTCTTCCACCGACTCTTCCGCTGCGTCCTCAACCTCGAGCAGCGACAGTGCCACCTCGACCTCTGGCTCGTCATCGTCATCGTCCTCTTCCTCCTCGTCATCCTCCTCTGACAGCAACAACTCCAGCGTGAAGGAGAGCGACAACACCGTCGTCAGCTCCCCCGGCACCCGCAACACCCAGACCGGCAACATGGGCGCCATCTCCATCGACGGCTGGCAGGCCGACGTCCCCAAGTCCGCCATCTCCACCGCCGCGAGCGCGACGGGCTCCGCCACCGACTCCGCATCAGCCTCGGCGTCCGCCACGGGCTCTGCCAGCTCCTCCGCGAGCTCGTCCGCCGCCGCCGCGGTCGCCGTCTCCACCGGGAACTGAGGGGTCCGTTCCCGGCGAGAGAGCCGAGCCGCTCACACATCGCGCTGCGCTGCGCCGCGGCCGCTGAAAGCGGACGACGCCAGGTCCGCTTTTGTAGGGAGGGGAGATGCTGTACCGACGGACTCGCGCGGACTCGTTAACCCTCCATGGACAGGGCACGATACCAATCTGAGGACACTTGATATACACTACAGGCATTCACGTACCGGTTGCTTTTTTCACACGACTGCTTCGTTCCCTTCGCGTTTGGCCGCTCTCGATCGCTTTGTCGACGATACTGTTAGGGTTGCTGGTCGATTTTGTACGTCCTACTTGTGCAAAGTAGCGTGCTCCTTACCGCCGAATACCTTCACCTGAGTGCTTGGTGTGTGCTCATCGGTAAGCAACACAGACTCGCTGGCAGTGACAGAGTTGCAGAGTGTGGGACTGCTGTTCTCAAGTCCACAACTGTTGTCAGAGAATAGCAGTGTGAGCTGATTGGAACGGAGTGTAGAGGATGGACAGAAGTGTTTCGTATAAGACCGATGAGCGCAAGATGACTACGAAGATATTCGGAGAGGGCATCAAAAACACTGGCCAACGCCGGGGTCGAACCGACGACCTTGGCGTTATTAGCACCACGCTCTAACCAACTGAGCTAGTCGGCCATACAAATAAGGCATGTGGTAGTAATTACATCAGTACGGGCTCTAGAGATGCTATTGTTGGAGCCGCGGTTGCCGGTGGCCAGGCAAAGAAGACGGGTGCCACGGCCGGTCCGCTGCACCTTGTCTCCTCCCTTCCACCTCCTCCCTTGTGTCCTCCCCCATGGCGACCTCCGCGGAGTTTTTCCCCGTACCCGCAGGCCGTCACGAAGTCGATCTCGGCCCTTCGCTCTCGCGTGCGCTCAAAGCACGCAAAGGCGCCCCCGCGACCAGCAAGCACGATCGAGAGTTTTATTCCGTCCGGTGTGAGTGTTCCCTCTCGTCTGCTCGTCCAGCCAGTGCCGACCCGTCGGCTCAAGATGCCTCAGACAACTTCCGCCCGGAATCCATCGACACTGAGAAGCCCGGGTCCATCGAGGTCGTCGAGGACAGGGGTAAGGTCGATGTCCGCATGTCGCGCCCGACCACCAAGGTACGTCATAGCCTGTGAGCATCCCTCACCTGCCGCTCATCTCACCTTCGTCCAACACCACCCAGGGCGACGACGAGCCGGCCAGGTTCATTGGGCAGGCCACCTCGGCGTCCGAGTACGAGTGCGTGCTGATATACGACGAGGACACCGGAGTGCGTCTCGTGCCCACGCCGCTCGAGGCGCCACTATACTGACCGGACGGACCCCAGAGGTGCACGCTCGAGAAGCTCGACACGATGTTCACCATGGTTCATGACCACCCTCCGGCGCGCGCGCCGCGCAAAGCCGCGTCCCGTACGTCCCTCCGATCGCCTGCATCGCGCGCGCTCCGTTCAACGTTCTTCACAGCCGCTCCCCCTCGGCCAGCCGTCTCGTCCCGCAATGTTTCTGCCCAGAAGCAAGAAGAAGAGGAAAGCGAAGGGGAGATCCCCGAGCATAAGGTCTCAAAACCCCCGCTCAAAACGATGTTTATGCCTAAGAAGCCCAAGGTACCTCCCAAGGCGCAACCTCCGCCCGCCACGGCGAAGCCCACGCCAACCCCTACACCTGCCCCGTCAAAACCCGCACTTCCAATAAAGAGCGTAGTCTCGAGCAAGGCGTCCCCTGTGCCTTCCACGTCCAAATCTGCTCCTACGAAACCAGTACCGCGACCACGCGCAAAGGCCTCAGCACCTGCACCTGCGCCCACACCCACTCCGCCTGCCCCTGCCCCTGCCTCTACACCTATTCCGTCCCTTCCGTCCAAGCCCGCTGCCTCTACCTCCAAGGCCGCGAATAAACGCGAGGCGCCGCCGGAAGAGCCCGATGTGCGTCGTGCACCCATCAAGAAGGCCAAGGTGCAGAAGAAGGAACGGCCCCCAAGCCCACCGCCGAAACCCGCCAAGATCTATCTCCCCGGCGCGTCCGACTTCATCTCGCTCCCAGGTGCTACCCCCGCCCCCGCGCCAGCGCCAGCACCTTCCACCTCTGCCTTATCCTTTCCCGCACCCATCTCCGCCGCGCCGCCCGTGCCCCCGCCGGTGGAAGCACCCCCGGTCATCGCGGCGGACGACTCGGACGACGCCGACGAATGGGACGAGGTCGAGCCGGCCGAGCCCCGCCCGTCTATGGTCATGGAGGAGATCGACGATTACCCGCTCCCTCCCATGCCCGAGCCCGAGCCCGAGGATCCGTACGCGGCGTTCCCCGCGCCCGAGGAGGAGTTGCTGGAGGACCTCGGGGACGACTGGCTCGCGGCCGCGGTCGGAGACGAGGACTCAGATCAAGAGCCGGAGCCGATCGTCCCCGCGGACCCAGACGCGGGGCCCCTCAGCATGCGCGCGCTCCTGGGCGACGGGCGTTTGAGCAGCGACGAGGACGAGGACGAGTCGTCGACCAGCGACGACAGTGACGACGACTGAGGTTCCCACCCCCGACGTTCCTACCTTCCGTCTCCCTCCCACGTCATCCGCCTCCCCTCACAGCATCCCTCTCATCCGTACGCTGTCACCCCGGAGTCGAATTCCTAGCACTTGAATCGCCTATACATCGACTTTACACATAGACGACCTGCTGTGCTGTCTTTATACCATATCTACCTGCCTGTACTTATTATACCTGGATTGATTGTCACTCGCTCACTGCGTAATGTAACCCATCGGTCGAACTGCCCTAGTCCGAACTCGTCTTCCAGCATGCCGGCATCGCTGCAGCAGTGTTTCCGATGGATATGTGGCTGATTCGTGTACGTCAACTCACATGACATGCGAACGGGGAGGGTAACTACTACGAAGATGTGTGTGCTCGAGTGTGTTGACAAGATGCACCAAACGTATCGTACGAGAGTGGAGGGAGAAAACGAAAAGCATCGTACATGTATTGATGGACACAGGCGGGTGCAGCGGACAGCGAAAGCGCGTGGGGTGTGGGCAGGGCAGGAGTTTACAGTAATAAATTACACAACGACCAAGTGATATACTCGTACAAGGAGTGGGAGGCGGGAGCAAGCTCGCCGGTGCGTAGATCGTGCGAGCAAGGCCTGTCTAAAGCCGCAGACCGTGAGGAGACGCGGAGGCGACAACGGGGACGAGCCATGTATGCGACGGGTGCGGATGACGAACGGGGCGACAAGGTCCGGAGAGCGAGCGACGGCGAAGACAAAGGCAAGACGAACTAGTCCACTCTCATGGGCGAAAGGGGCACTTCAATAGGACGGTCCTGGGGTGTCATCTTCAGTGGGCTCCCGGCTAGTAGCGGGTTGGAGACACCGCCATTGAAAGCACGTTTGTGTCTCCTGCCGAGCAGCGTCGCGCCATCCATGTCGAGCTCGAACGTCCTAGGGCCACCGGCTTTCTTTCCCCTATCGCGCTGACCTGCGCGGCCGTCGTACGCACTTGGCTGCACTGCTCGTTTCGCCGCAACCTGCGCGCCGGCACCTGGTGGAGGGACCTTTGACACGATCTTCTCTTCTTCCTCGTCGCTCTCGTTGAGGTTCTGGAGGAAGCCACGGTTTGCACCACCCTTCTGTGCGCGTCTCCTCGCACCCTCCTCCTCCATGCGATGGACGGCATAAGTGATGTCAAACGCCTCCTTAAGCGTGGCGATTCCGGGTGACCGCGCCTCACGGGCGCCTCCTCGTGCCTCGGCGAGAAGGGGGGAGTCGAGCGCGCGGTGTGCGCTATGGAGGGGCGTGGCCTGCGGGACTTCCGGTTGTGCCGTTATCCATGGGTGAGCAAGGAACTCGTCGATGGTGAATCGCTGAGCAGGGTCGACGCAGAGCAGATGCGTTATGAGATCCTTGGCTGCGTGACATGAGCAACGGTGGTCGGGCCAAAATAAATGGCTTACCCGTCGGACTGATGTTATCCCACCATGGGCTCAGGAAAGTGTAGTATCCCCGTGCGACCTTCTCTGTGAGAACGTTGATGCTCTCGTCGTAGAATGGAGGGAATCCGCACAACAGGGTGTACAGAACGCATCCCAGCGCCCACATGTCGATGGATTTGCTGTAACGCTCATCCTTGACGATCTCCGGTGCCGTGTAGCCAACAGTGCCACAAGGGGTCATCGTCTGCTCGTCCCAAACCACTTTACTGAGACCGAAGTCAGCAATCTTCACTTTGCCGATGCCACCGCCACCGACGCCTGGGATAAATTCGCCTTCGTCTTCTTTGTCCTCCTCGAACTGCTTCGGGGCGGGATTCTTCGACGGGACGAAAGGTATCCGCTCGAAGAGCAAGTTCTCTGGCTTGATATCTCGATGGACGACACCGCGCTCCTCGTGAAGGTGGCGAATGCCCTGAGCAACCTGCAAGATGACATGTCGCGCGAGGTTCTCGCTGAAATACGTGAGCTTGACAATTTGATGGAAGAGCTCGCCGCCTTCCATAACTGTGAACACGGTAAGGTTCGCATCGACGACATGAACGACGTCATCTCGGCTCACGTTCTAGTACGAGGAAATAGTGCTCTGGTGACTCGAAGAACGCCTGAAGCTTCACTATTGATGGATGGTTGATGCCGCGCATGATCTGGACCTCTGTAACTGTGTTAGTATATCTACAAAGTAACGTATAGATAGCTACAACCTTTGAGTATATTTGCCCTCTAATTTGTGAAAGGGTGGTTAGCCATGGGAGAACGTCACGATGGTAGGGTGCACCTCAGTAACCCGCGGTTTCTTCTTAAACTCGCGGTTGAGGTGCTTCTCGCCGGCCTAGGGACGCGGCACGGGATACGCGGTGCATAATGAATGAAATGGGGGATGACAGTGGAGGAAACACTAACCTGCGACGCACTAAGCTCATACTTGCGCACGACCTTGACTACATCGGAGGTGGGTCCAGAGGAGGCATGAAGATGATCTGATGCGCTTACCTGCGATTTTCTGGCCGGATCGGAGATCGATGGCTTTATATACGTTGGAAAAGGCACCACTGGGTGGTGAATCAGTCCCTGGACAAGTCGATGGCGCGAATCATAGCCGCGGTCCTCGGGTAAATTGTCAGGCGCCAAAGGGTCAAGCACCCCTTCGGGACTCGAGATGCGGGGTACGGGGAATGGGGGGCGCGGGGTGGGTGCAAAGCACACGACGAGTGAGACTCGTAGCGCAGAGTAGAAACGATGCCATAGGCGTAACCACAGGGGAGGAAGGAGAAAGCCGGATATGAAGAGTGACGACTTACTCGCCCATCTTCTCCAACAGCTTGTAGTGCTCGAGACCCTTGTAGACGGGTAGCTTGCCCTTGGCCTCGCGCTCCTCCTGCACGATTTGCTCTATGTGCTCCTTGTACTTGGGCGAGCCCTTGGCGGCCTGCTGTTGCTGCATGTCGCGAGATTCGCGTTGTTGGCGACTCTGCTGTTCGGCGGCGCGGGACTGTTGGCTCTGTGCAGAAGAGTGGGGAGCCTGGTGCGCGGCGTCATCCTGCGGCCTCGCGGCAGAATGGTGATTCTTTCCATGGCGAATGAGATCTGATGGCGGAGCGGTAAGGTGTGTGAGAGAAAGGCGGAGAAAGACGGAGAAAGGCGATGAAGGACGCACTCTTGAACGCGTCGACGACGCCGGTGGAGGGCATGGCTGCGACGGGGGGCGGCGGGCGGTGGGCGGGCAGCGGCGGGCAGAGGAAGGGGGAGGCGGGACGGGAAGGGGAGGCTGGAACACGCTCGGTCGGCCATGATTTGAAGGCAGGCGGGGCTCCATGGCGTCATGCAACCCAGATACGTCATCCCCTGTCACCCACGTCCACCGGCGCTTCTCCCCGCCTGCCCAGCCAAGCGTTCCTCTCCGCCTCCGGTGTAGGCATAGCACTTGCGGAGCAGACACTAGTGGAGCCCCCCAGCCTGAAATATTGACGTCTTGCTGCGGCCGTCGTGCCGCGCCGTTCACTTCCATCAAAAGCACCTTCTCGCATATGCCTCAAAGCTTCACACTGAAGCTATCCCGTTTCGTCCCAAACGCTTGTTACGTCAGGCACATATCGCACTCGGCAGAGATCCTACTGCCACATGTACAGGGAAAATAAACATTCCGAGCCGGTGGGGCCAAAGACTCTCGAAGTTATGCAAGGCGCGATCAAGTCAGTCCGACCGTTTGCGCTCAACGGGTGGCAGGATCGGGTTAGAATGTAGACAATCCAAAAATGGGTGCAGTGCTTTGAACTGCCGTCGGTGGGGTCGGTCACACTATTTGCACAATCCGTGGGCGGCCTGCATGAACGTGAACTGCGCGTCGCACGGGACATGGAACAGGCGCGTGCGGCGTGCACGCACCAGTGTGCGCCCAAGTGGTACGGGTGTCCCAGACTTAGAAAGTGAAGCTTACTGCCCCAAGGTGTACACAGTACTCCCATCAACCGTAGGCTTGGACACATCGGGGGTAAGCAAAGAACAAGAGACCACACCGATTCCGAGCCGTCAAGTTAGATGCCGTGTGCATGCACGATACCTTCACGCTCGCTTCGCAGTCTGCTTCGAGGTGTCACATGCGCTACGATTCGAATGTTTCTGTGGTTTTGCATTTGTGCTCAGTAGGTCCTATGCATAGCGGCGGGTGCATACACAGCATGATCGAGGTGGTGTTTTACATGTATCGACGTCGCCTTGCGCGCGAAACGGGCCAGCTCTCCGTCCTCAAGGTACAGAGCGTGGGCAAGGTCGTGTGGGGTGCAGGGGCGAGTGGACTATGACTCCTTCGCCTCCAAGCGGGCTTTTCTCTGCATCGCGAACGGGTGGGATAAGAGGGTGGAGCGCATGAAAGGAGACGTGGGGAAACTCACCGAACCGACAAGCGCGTACTTGGCGTTGCGGCGGAACTGAGATAGTCGCGACCTTCAGAATCTCTACACGAAATGACCCATAATCTCAGCGCACCTTGGGGTCAACCTGGGGGAAACATGCAATTAGTACGATGTCACGATGCGCCGTGTAGCTACTTACACCCTTCATAGACCGCGTCCTGTGGCTTTGGGGCGTCTTGATACCATTACGGTGAGCCTTGCGGCTCTGGTTGTGGGCAGTGTGGCTGTAGCGTACGATTTTTAGTGATGCCGAAAATCTCCCATGGCCGCATTTACTCACTTCTTGGACTTGGACATGGCGACGTCGGATGGAGTCTTGAGGATGCTGAGACTGTTTCCCTTAGCGCCGGTGTCCAGGTCTGAGATGGCGTGTGAATCGGAGAGTTTGGTGGCTGAGAAACTGTACAGTACGTGTCTCGGCAACAGCCGGCTAACTGGCTGTAATTCAGCAACACGTGTGCACTGTGCATGACTATGATTGATGGCAGATATCGTTACTACATCAACCCTGGACGTCTTTGAAAACTATTCATACATCAGGAATGATGAGTAAAAAAAATTATTGGCCAACGCCGGGGTCGAACCGACGACCTTGGCGTTATTAGCACCACGCTCTAACCAACTGAGCTAGTCGGCCGATATATTGATAACTTCTTGAATAGTATTGACTGTATTACAATTCACAATCGAACACTTTCAGTTGCTCCTCACTTAGGACATATGTCTGAGGACCTCCACGTCTAGACATGGGTGCGAGTACAAATTCAAACGACTAGGTTTGGAGAGCCCGTCCGAGCCTAATCGAGTGGGTTACGCTCAGAATTTCTCGTCGCCTGCGATTCATGGCTCCGATGAAGAGCACTTGCGCGTCATAGCCAACCCCAGGGTGACTTCATAAGAACGCGCGAGAAACACCGTCTCAAAGCAACGTGCCATGCAATCCCTCCTGTTCATAAGAGCCCACCCACTCCTGCCTTCAACCCGTTCCTGCCTCTTCGCCAACGTCCCCAAATATCGTCGCAACCTGATGACCTCCATGATCCCCGAAACCTTGAACCCCGCGACGCTCCTCAGCAAGCGCCACAAGCCCGACCAGATCCCGGACCTATCGGGTCGCGTCGCGCTCGTCACCGGGGGGTCCGCCGGCATCGGTTACTGGGACGTCGCCGCGCTCGCGAAGAAAAACGCGACGGTTCACTTCGTCTCCGCCAACGCCGAGCACGGGCAGCAAGCGGAGAAGGAGATCAATGAGGAGCTGAAGAAGAGCGGCTCGCACGGTTCGGTGGTGTACCACCAGCTCGACATGAGCCAGCTGCGCAGTGTGGACGACTGGTCGAAGAAGTTCGCCCGGCAGGAGGGTCGTCTGGACATCTTGATAGCCAACGCGGGGATCGGGCAGGCGCCATATGGGTTGACAGAGGATGGGATCGAGAGGCACTTCGAGGTGAGCCGTTGAATCTACATTGGTCTGCCTCGATGACCTAACTGCGCGTATGCAGGTTAACAACCTTTCGCATTGGGTCATGGTCCTCCGGCTGCTCGAGGTGATGAAGAGGACAGCTTCCGATGCCACGCCGGCTTCCGTGCGAATCGTCTTGCAGAGTTCGGAGATGCACAGGATCTCCCCCATGAACACCAAGTTTGCGTCGAAGGCGGAGATCAACGAGCAAGGCGATGGTGCGCAGCTGTGAGTGGTGAAGCCGGCTATGTCCAGAGGCTGTCTGACGGATCCATGTTGCAGCTACGGGCGCACCAAGTTGGGCTTCATCCTCTTCGCCCAGGAGCTCGTTCGTCGGAAGCTGACGGACGTTAAGAAGCCCATACTCGCTATCTCCGTCCATCCCGGCGTGGTTGACACCGAAGTACAGAAAGCGTGGGTCGAGTCATACGGCGCCCTCGGGAAGATCGTTGAAAAGCTCAGCCGGATGGGAGGCAAGAGCGCAGAGGAGGGCGCCGAGGCGAGCCTGTGGGCCGCGACCTGGTCGAACATCAACCATGACAATTGGAGGGACTATCAGGTAAGCATCGGTGGATCATCGAACAGATAAGAGCTGCGGCTTACTTGACGTCAGGGCAAGTATTTCACGGAGCCGTACGGAAAACCGGACACAGAGAGTAAGCAAGCCCAGGATCGAGAACTTGCCAACAATTTCTGGGACCTTTGCTCCAAACTCTCAAGCGAGATTCTCGGTGAGCGCGTGGAGTAGACGTGCGGTTATAGGTCTTCGACAGCGGATAGTAGTATTGGTCCTATGGGGGGAAGCGCGCATTGTACTTTTACCTGTATTCGAAAAAATAGAGCGAATCCAGGCTGTTCGGGCAAAAGTTCAAGTCAACACTTGCACATGCTGGTTTCCATGAAGAAGTTAGTCTACAATTGCTAAGGGAAATCGCGAGAGTAAATACTCACGTATGTATATCCCATCATCATCAATACCAGAGACCCGGACGTCTTCGACTGAGCCGAGCAACAACCCCGTAAGTCCAGCTCGCAGCAGATTCGCGACAAGAGACACCAGAGTACTGAGATGCTGCACGCCCTGGGACGAGGGAGTCGTGTTTGAATAGCGAGGGTGATCTGTTCCTGCAACGTACTAATGTCTGTCGCACAGTCGCAAGGATGCTTGGAAGTTAGATAGTACCTCAGTACACCAGTAACATGCGTTGGCTATGTGTAAATGGTTCTCGGCACCATGACACTTTCGTCGCTGGATCTGCGCGACAGTGTTCATACCAACCTGCCAACTCGTATGTGAAATTTCTGCACTGTACCACAGTTGGAAGGCTTCAAGTGGGAAACAACAGGAGGGATAGTATCTCAGCACCCCGAAAGAGCAGTCAAAAAGACGCCCAAGGCAAAGCGTGGCGCGCGCCTAGTGCTCATTTCGCGGCCGTGAGACGCAAGTCTCTGCCACCACCGCCTGCTTCACCTCCACCTGCTTCAACTACCTTCTCATTCCGCTTCTGCCCCTCACTCAGCTCCTAATTCAGGTAAGCCCCCTTGTCGCGCGATCGCCTACGATGACTTCAGAGTGGAAACGGATACTCGACCAGCATAAGCTTCGGCTGGCGGGGTCGAGGAGACGACTCGCAATGTTCAAGATACTGCTGAGGCGGATCGTCGCGAGCTTCGGCCTAGGGAAAGCGCGCTGACGCGCATCTTGTCAGGCTTTAGCGCACCATGGATCCCAGGAGAGCGCGCGACCCTCGTCTCTCTCGTCAGGACCCCCGCTTGCAGCAAAGGTCGCAATCCTCCGCACCGACTGGCCCCCCTCCCTCAGCCCTCCCCCACCAAACTCTCCCGCATCAAGGTTACGCGCAAACACCACCCCGGCAATCATCGTCCTCCCAAGGCTACTCGTCGTCAGGTCCTCCTGGTCCGCCCAACTACCCCGCGTACCCTAACGCAACTCCACCACAATATCCCAGCCACGACATTTCCATTCAACAGCTCTCACAAGAAGCTCAAGCGCCATCCCCACCTCAGCCTGAGATTGCCGTCGCGTTCAAGCAGCGACCTCTGTTTTGTGTAGTGTGCGCAAGCAACCAGGTGTGTCCCCTCCCCCCTCGCGATCCACCTCCAATCCCGAAGCGCGCCCCCAGAACCGCTCAATGGAAGGCCACTTCGTGCTCGCGTAAGTGGCTCTTCGGCACTGCCCTTATCCGCGGGATTCACGAACGTGGGTGCGGTTAGTAAAGCAGGCTTTCGTGTGATATCCTCAGGGACCGGCTCCGCAGTGCGGCTGCCCGGTCCCGCGATTGACAAACCCAACATATACCCATTCGGCACGCCTTATAATGACATTTATGAGCAGCTACGCGCCCAAGACGCTCGCTTGTGAGTGCTTATTCTTCGGGACCCAGGTTCGTCTGGCTGACTGTGCGCAAGGTACACGGCAAATGGACTGCTTCAGATGCTGGACAGGAACAGACGCCTCAAGGGAGCCCCGGAAAGATGGCAGGAGACCAAGACGGTGGCAGACATAGTGATTACTTGCGAGGAGCGGTGCTTTGACGCAGTATGCGATGGTGAGTAGTGGTTCCAGCAATCGCATTTTCAGGAGCGAGTGTTGACTGTCACCCAGATCTCCTGACGAGAGGCGGGGACTTCAACAAGCCTGTGCACGTTATCAACATAGAAATCAAGGATAATCACGAGGAGGCGCATATTGCGGGCAAGGCTATGGTCGATTTGGCCACGGCGGTGAGTCCTTTTTCGATGCGCCCCGCTAATGGATTATGTGTACGATCGGGAGCCTACAGATTGAAAATGCAAAAGACGTGGACGACGAGATGAGTGCCATCTTGCAGAACCACCAAGAGAAGCATCCGCACAACATCTTGCATGCCATCGCGTACTACTAGTGTAATATGTAGGTCCTTGTGTTCTCGCGCCATCGCAGATATTGTACATTGTATTTTGATGCCTTGGAATGCTTGCGCGGATTGCGGTGACACGCTTCCCGAAATTTCATCCTGGGCATGTAGGGGCGCGCTGCCACGGCAGTCCCGTGACCGTGGCGCGCATTGACATCGCGTCATTTCGGCTTCATTAAGGGAGATCTGCGCACGTTCGCATCTCCCGAGATTTCTGCCGGGCGAAAGCCACGAGCCTACCCACCGCCTGGCGCACTGGACCAAGTGGCGATCGTTATCGTGGGCTACCCCGAATTCACCACCATTGCGCGCTTTGAGTAGGATATTCGCCATCGTGGCCTTTGGTGTCCAATTGGCATTTGAGTGGCATTTGATGTCCAATTGGCATTTGGCAGGGCGTGCGAACGGAAGGCGCGATTATCACACATCCTGGACGCCCCTCTGCCTTGGCTGGGCCGGATATAAAGTGACAGCAAGTTCACAGCTGATACAGCCCCTCCAAACTCAACCTCACCTCACCCCTCATCGCAACCCCATCTAACCGCTGCCATGGGTATTCGCCTCGGAGACATCGCGCCCGACTTTGAGGCGCAGACCACGAAGGGGGACATCAAGTTCCACGAGTGGATCGGCAACAGCTGGGTGAGCCACATCGCCTGCGCCCACCGCGCCCCAGTCCCTCACTGCTTCGCACCTCGACGCACAGGCCATCCTCTTCTCGCACCCCGGTGACTTCACCCCCGTCTGCACGACCGAGCTCGCAGAGGTGGCGCGGAGGTGAGCGTCCATCTGTAACATATCATGGGTCCCCTGCCGTGGCTGATCAGTTCACACCTGTGCAGGGCGCCTGACTTTGAAAAGCGCAACGTCAAGCTGATCGGTATCTCCGCCAACGGCCTCTCCGACCACGAGAAGTGGGTCGAGGACATCAACGAGTGGGGCGCGCGCTACGGCCCCACGAATGTCCAGTTCCCCATCGTGCGTGCTGCGCCATTTCACATTACTGCTGCATTGTCCTCAACTACACTGCCCTCTTTGCAGATTGCGGACGAGGACCGCAAGATCTCTACGCTCTATGACATGCTCGACTTCCAGGACGCGACGAACCGCGACAACAAGGGCCTCCCCTTCACGGTGCGTCTCCTCGCTGTGGACTGCCCCATACCGCGCCGCGAGCGCGCCCGGAGCTGCCGCCCACGATGGCTGACGCGAACGATCCCGCGCGCGTCGCGCCCCCGCAGATCCGTACCGTCTTCATCATCGACCCGAAGAAGGTCGTCCGCCTCACGCTCTCCTACCCCGCCTCTACCGGGCGCAACTTTGACGAGATCATCCGGTGCGCCCCTTCCGCACCGCTCCCCCGGCCTTTCGCTCGCGTCGCTGATCGTCCGTGTCCCGCCGGCTGCGTGCCCACGTGTGCAGTGTCGTCGACTGTGCGTCCCGCGACCGTCATCCGTCCTTGCATCTGCGATGCGCAGCGTGTGCTGACATGGATGTGTGCAGCGCTCCAGACCGGTGACAAGTACCGGGTGACAACGCCGGTGAACTGGAAGGTCGGCGACGACGTGATCGTGCACCCGTCCGTCTCGAATGAGGAGGCGAAGACGCTGTTCCCAGAGTTCACCATCCACAAGGTCTGTCCGTCGTCGTCCAGATGTCTCCGCGCGTTCATATTTGCCGTCGCAGCCCTACCTGAGGACCACTCCGCTCAAGGTGGACTAAAATGTTGCGGAATAGTAGCGGGTCGTAGTGCACATGTAACTTTGAGTTGTGTATGATGATGTGGTCTATCGCGTGTTGTACCGGTAGTGGTTCTAACAAGAGCTGCTTGAACCGAATTGTTGTGGCCCAAAGCCCAGTCAGGACATCAAGATGCGAGGGTCTGTTTGCCTCGGGATGTTGACACAGGCTGCAGAGCCGTGATGTATATGCTAAAACAATGTGTGAAACACGGATGCTATAGAAGTAAATTAACCGAAGACCGGGGTTTCGCAGAGCCAAGGTTCGGTGGTTACACAGCGTTGTGGTCTGGAGGTCCGCGGGCCCCGCACCATGTGTGGATGTGGACGGTGCTGGCCCCTGGGTGCGCACACGATAGTTGGCCTTGTTCTCGATATCGGCGCCGTGTGTCTGGGGATGACAGCTTATTACTATGCTTTGGGTTGAACAGATCAGCTTCCATCCGTGAAGTCGTCTCACAGGTTTGAGAAGCACAGAGTCAATGACGAAACATCTTGGTCGGGTTGGAGGACGGAAGACAGACGGGCGCTCCAGAAACCCACGTGGAGCGCACGCTCAGCCCGGGGCGTGAGCAGGCGCCACGCGGATCCGATGTAGCGCCGGTCTCGATGTGGACTGTGGGCACGTGCAGGGATGCACGACGCGCGTTCCGACCGCATTACGCGTCCAGAGCTCGGTTTGCAGACCTCCGCACCTTCGCACCCTTCCTCCTCCACATCGCCCCGTGCTATCCCCCGACAGCTTCCCATATGGCCACAGCAGACGGCGGCGCGTACAGGTGCGTTCCCCGCTCGCATCGCTCCCGCCCCGCTGACATCTCGTGCGCACTTGGCAGCTACTCCCTCACCGTCTTCTCCCCAAGCGGCAAGCTCGTCCAGATCGAGCACGCCCTCGCGGCCGTCTCCTCGGGCACCACCTCTCTGGGAATCAAGGGTGCGTCCCGCCGCCCACGCTCCTGCGCACGCCGCGGGCGAGGGCTCACCGCACCGACTCCCCAGCGTCCAATGGGATCGTGATCGCCACCGAGAAGAAGTCGTCCTCCCTGCTCATCGACGACTCGATGATCGAAAAGGTGTCCATCGTCTGCCCGAACATCGGCATCGTCTACTCGGGCATGGGCCCCGACTTCCGCGTCCTCGTCGCCAAGGCGCGCAAGAGCGCGCAGGCGTACTGGAAGATCTATGGCGAGTACCCGCCCACAAAGGTCCTCACCCAGGAGATCGCGAATATCTTCCAGCAGGCCACACAATCAGGGTGCGTCCACGACCCATCCCCTTTCCAGCACAAGGAGAGGCCCACGCCCCCGAGGAGCTGATACGATTACTGGCGGTGGAACAGAGGTGTGCGCCCATATGGGGTTTCACTGCTTGTCGCGGGCTGGGATATCACACGGGGGCCAAGTCTGTACCAAGTCGACCCCTCGGGTTCGTTCTGGGCCTGGAAGGCGAGCGCGATTGGCAAGAACATGGTGAACGCGAAGACGTTTTTGGAGAAGCGGTGCGTATCGTGCTTCGACTTGCCTTGTCTGGTCGTATTTCGTATACTGATCGGACTCCTCTTACGCCCGCCGCCTCACCTCCGTTCGCGTACCGCAGGTACAACGACGACATTAGCCTCGAAGACGCCATCCACACGGCGCTCCTCACGCTCAAGGAAGGCTTCGAGGGCCACATGACGGAGAAGACGATTGAGATCGGAGTGGTCACAGTTCCTAGCGATGCGGACCTTGCTGCGGGAAAGATCGAGGGGACGGGGCGGGTAAAACCGACATTCCGGAAGCTGACGGAAGAGGAGGTACGAGACTACCTTGCGATGTGACGGACTGCGACTCGTGTATTTGCTGCGCATTGTAGGCTATCGAACGCGGGATCTGTTTCTGGACCAAGTTCCGCGCTGGATGACGTCTCTCGACGGTGAGCTGGTTCTTGATCCCGGCTGCTAGTACAACAAGGCGGTGTTGAGGGGGCCGAATGGCTTGGAGCGCGTTCTGTGTTGAAGCAGCGGGATATTGGTGGTAAACCGGAGTCGTATCAGAGACGCCAGGAACCCACTGTGGTGCGCGCTCGGCGTTGGTGCGAGCAACGAGCGTGCTCGGACGCGGGACCACGCCGTTCACCGGCCTGGCGGTATTCGCAACGCGCGTCGCGCGGACCGCCGTGGAGGCTGGACGCATGCTTTGGCGGGGCGGGCGTTGGGGTAGTGGGCAGTGGCCCCGGGGGCGTCGCAGCGTCGCAACAAGCCATCATCCGCTCCCACGCAGAGGAGGCTTGGTGCTCGCTGCTCGCTGCTCACCTGTGCGACCGATCTGGACCGCCCACAAAGCTGATTATCAGTCAGGACGAGCGGCCCCTCGCGGAGATGGCGGGCGAGTGCAGACGCGGGATGGGAGCTCACACGCGACTGTCTGCGATGCCCTGCCCATCGCCGATCGAAAACAGACTCGAGCCAACGTCCGTCGACTCGCCCGCCAGCGTCCTTGAGCGTGAAGCACGGTGCGGCACAGCTCTCAGCTCGCCTTCCTGGGCTCCGATGCCCATTCCCGGCCAGTCCCCCGCGCGCCCGTCTCCAGATGCAGATCGCCCACCCCGTGCCGCCTACTGACCCGCGCGCACCGCGTCGTCCGTGGGCCCCCGTCCAGTCTTCGTCCTCTGCGCCCCATGCGCGCGCCCGTCGCTCGACGCGCACGCGCGTATAAAACCGCGCGACGCCCCCGCTCCCTCCCCAGCACTCTCCGCCCGTCGCCCGGTCAGTCTCTCGACGCCTTTCTTGTCTTCTCTTGTCTTCTTGTCTTCGCCGACCTCGGCCCCGCTCCCGTCCCCGCCGCCCCCACTGTCCCTGCTCGCGCCCTAGTGGACCTCGTTTCTCGCGTCTCGCTCCGCAATGTGTACGCGCCTTCGCCTGCCGCCCGCAGCGACCCCCGCTGACCTCGCGCCTCCCCCTCCGTCCCACCAGCATCCGCCCCGCGCCCCGCGTTCGACCCCGCGCTGCTGCAGCCCATCGTGCGCACGAAGCGGACCGCGATCGCGTGCACCGAGTGCCGCCGGCGCCAAGTCAAGGTGAGCTTCCGCCTCCAGTTCCGTACCGCCACCGTCCCCTGTCGTCAGGCGCTGATCACACCTCGTCCTCCCCGCCTTCATCCGCCCTCTGCACGCCCGCGCACCGACCCACCCGTTCGACGCGGCCCCGCCAGTGCTCCGGCGGCGCGCCCCGCTGCGAGCGCTGCACGAAGAAGAGCATCGAGTGCGTCTACGTCCCGATCGCGGACGCCTCCCGCGGCGCGGACTCGATCTCCCGCTCCGGCACGCCCGTCGCGGGCGCGCACCACGGCCACCACCACCCCCACGGCCACGGCCACGGCCAGAGCCAGAGCCAGATGCACGCACAGGCGTACGCGCAGGCGCTCGGACACGGGCACGGGCACAGCGCCTCGGTCGGCTACCCCCAGCACGGCTACCCCTCGGGCGCGAGCGCGGCGTACGGCGCGGCCCAGGGCGGCTCGACGTCGCCGTACGCGGGGTCGTCGTCGAACGCGCAGTACGCCGGGATGGCGGCGTACCCCCCGGCGCAGGGCCAGGGCCAGGCGTACGCCCAGCAGCAGCTCCAGCAGCACCAGGCCGCCCAACTCGCCCAGCAGCAGCAACAGATGTACGCGCTCGCGCAGGCGCAGGGCATCGCGGGCGACCCGGCGGCGTTCGCGGCGGCGGCGGCGGCGGCGGCGGGCGGCGGCGGGTTCGCGGACACGCACTACCTCCACTTCCAGGGCATGCCGGGGGAGCAGGCGAGGTGCGTGCGCGGGCGAGGACCGGGAGGGTGCGTGCTGACGTCGGTTTCGCCCGGTCACTTAGCTCCTTGGGATACGGGCAGTATGGCTCGCAGCAGTACATCGACCCTGCGACCGGCCAGGTGATCCCGGCCGAGTATGCGGCCCAGTGGGCGGCGAGCTCGGGCCACGCCGTGAGTCTGTTTGCCCTTCAGTGCGCTGTCGACTCCGAGCACTGACCGGACTCGCAGGGCGGTCACAATGGCGGCTATGGTGGACACAACTAATCCGAATACTGGCACGCGCACCTACACCACATTCCCGCCTTCCCGTCACGCCGGGCTAATACTGTTTCGCCTCAAACCCGTTTCCGACTTTGCTCTCGTCTCTTGCATTTCCCTTCGTTCTCGCTGCCACAAAACCGACCTCCGCCTCGGATGTGGTGCCTCAGCATCTGTAGCATATATTTATCTCGCCGCCCCTACTACTTACTACTAACACATGCGCCTCGGGCACCTTACTTCCCCCATCATCACATCTCCGCCTTTGTTCTCCATCCCGTCTCTCTGCTGTCTCTGTATCCCGCGCCTGCTTATGTCCTGTATCTCTATATTAGATGCCGCGCCCCGCGCTCACGTATATATTTCACATGTCCAGTCAACTTCGTGCATGCGGCCGCACGAGTACACGGGGCGCGCGGCTCGCGAAACGACGGTTCGCGCCCACCTCCGAACAGAACGCCTGTCCGAGAAGGCGGGCGAGAAGCCTGCAGGAGCACGCGTGGGCGCGTCGGGGGATACCCTGCGCCGCGCCGGCCATGCACACAGTCGCACACACACCTCGGCCTACGGCGGACAAACCACCAGGGCGACAGGTGAGCAAGGCGACAGAGGCAAATTCGTGCGCGCGTGCTGCTGATCGTCGCCGCGCCGACGCCGACGTCTGAGCGTCTCTAGCGCGCACCGGGGCCGGCCGGAGCTCGTTCGGCCAGCTCGCGGGCAATTATGCCGTCGCCCAGCTGTGCAGGTCGCTCAGCTGTGCAATGTGCGCATGTGGAGCGAGGTGAGGCCCGATTGCCGAACCCCGGCCTGCGGCTAAGTTCGTGCGGTTCTTAAACTGCGTATACAGTATTTGCCTTCCCGTCCTGAGCGCGTTCCTTTGGAGTAGCCAACAACCACGCACCCGGGTCTCCCACCTCGCAGCCCACCGCACCTGGCTCTACGACCCCCGCCAACGACGTTGTTCTCATGTCGCGTCGGCGCGCGCAGATCGCCCTCGCTAAGCACGCGCTCCGTCCCTTCCTCCAGCTCCGCTCCCGCGCTCTGGCCATCTGCGCGAGCCTTCTTCGCGGCCTCCGCCGGAAATGCAATTGGCGTTGCACGCCGTACGTGGAGCGCGTGCGGCCTGCGCAGGCCCGCACACACCCCACCGCCGCGCGAAGTCTCAGTTGCGCGGCGCGGCCGCGAACTTTGCTCCGCGCCGCGCGTCTGCACGCGAGCCCGTCAATCTTCATCCAATCTTTGTCCCAGAAAAACTTCTTGGACCCGCTACATATGGGGCTCGACGCGTTTCATGCTTCGCACAGCCGTACGCTGCACACAAAGCACTGGGAGACGGCTGAATTGGTAAGGCGGCGGCAGACGCCGCGCGCTTTCGAACGTGCTTACTGTCTTCAAGTTTTCTGAATGGAACTACGTTGCGTGCGGACTCCGGGCCCTTGTAAACCCTCGTTTCCCGGATCCTGAATCCCCTCCGATCGTGACCAACCGTCCAGACATATCTGTGCGAAGCTCACGAGCCGCGCGGACGCGAAGCGCGGACCCTGTGAACCACCCACCCTCCGCGACGGCCTGCACGTGCCGCGCCCGAAGCAAAGCCCGGCCCCCTCCGGCGACGCTTTCTCAGTCCCGCCGTTCCTTGCCCAGGCTTACTCAGGACCCCCAGAGCCGGCGGCAGGGCTTGTCTACCCCCGCGCGCCGCAGGACCGGGCGTGCTCGGTTGCGTACGCTTGTCGCGCGGCGTCTTGTCATGCGGCGGTGGGTCGCAGATGCGACTCAGATGCGCCGTGGGTACCGCAAGTGCCCAGGGAGCGACCCCGTCGGGCGAACTCGGGGGAAAACCGCCCTCAGGGATCGAGTAAGTATGTTGGACAGAGCAGAACGGGGCCCAAGACCTTCCTACTGGACCCGTTTACTCGAGCACAAAAGCGGCGGTGAAAAAACCGAGCAGCGCATTTCCGATCGCGCTGGTCCCACCGCCGCGGCCGCACTTGTGGCTCGGAACCGGGCGAGCGCGTGCGCGCGCCTGCCTCGTAGCAGCGTCGATTCCACAGCTCCAACAACGGTCACGATGGCGAGAAGCGAGAAGCCCCGGGTACAACGCACGAGCCCCGCTCGCTCAGGTTGCGGGCAGGCTTCGAACGTTTGACGGGCGGCACGCAATCTCTGATTCGCAGTCGCGCGGGGGGCGCGCGACTCGTGTGGACAAGGGCGCACAGTCCGTCCGTGCCGTGTCGAGCCCGTTCGCGAGCGCAGAACCCCCACGAACGGCATGCCCCTACGCTCTCGGTTTCATCGAGTGCGCGCCACGCCCACGCCCACGCCCACGCCCATCCTCCTCGGCCGACGCAGTGTCGATTCCGACCGGCCGCCACCGCGCGCGATCGCGGCCGCAGTTGCAAGCGAAGCTCGTCTGAGAGGGGCCGCGGCACTCGCCGTCCGCTTCCGTACCGGCTCGGGTGCCGCGGACGGCGCCCGGTCGCCCGTCGACGAGCTGCCGTCGCGTGCGGCACAGGACGTCGACGGGGGCCCAGATCCAAACGCGCGGCGGGGTTACTCGGGTCGAATCGAAGGTGCATGTGACTCGAATTCTCCCGTCCACCGTTCGTACTTGGTACACAAAATATTCGTACATGCGGCCCATGACGGTGCTCGTCATCTTCTCGGTCTTCGTTCACCCGGCGGCCGGGTCCGTCGATCACAGCGGCCAGTCGAGCTTCTCGCCGTAGTTCCAGTGGACGGCCTTGACGGAGGTGTACTCCTCGAGGGCGTAGCTGCCCAGCTCGCGACCTGCCGATTGCAGGCAGAACGTTAGCACCCGTCGCCAAACATCAGTTCTTTTTCACAGCCTCGCGTCCAGCAATCCCGCCCTTCCTTCGATGCCAACACCTTGGCAGCGAAAGTCCCGACAGATCCCCACGCCCCGCATCGATCCGCGCGAGAGCCGGACGCGCGCGAGGCCACGAAACGAGAGAGGGCACACGCACCGATGCCGCTCTGCTTCTTGCCGCCGAAGGGGACGTTGTTGTTGAGCAGGTTGTACTGGTTCACCCAGACCTGCGACGGACGGGCGTCAGCGAGGGATAGAAGGCGAAGACGGTCATCAGCGTTGCGGCTCGGAACAACCGGACGTCTCTGCGCAGATTGTTCGTGAATCCCACAGGCGCTCGCCTCGCCTTGTCGCGACACGACTGTTGGACCGCGTCGTGTCCCCGAACGGGCCATCGGAGTGTCCAGCCTCCTCGAGATTGATGTGGGAGGGGGTGAAACAAACTCGCCACTCACCGTGCCGGCCTCCAGAGCCTGCGACACGCGCATGCATTGGCTGGCGTCCGCTGCAAAAAAAGAAACACATGCACGATGGTCAGCAGTGAGAACGACGAACGGAGTCACGCGTCCGGCCGAGATCGGTGGTGCGTCCCCGGCGGCGTGCACGCCGACTTCCCATCCGGGCTCGGTGCAGATGATGGGCATGTGCATCCGGGATCCTCCACAAATTGTGACGGCCGCAGGGGCACATCCCGCGCAGCGACGACGGCTAGATGGAATCCCACGAGTCGGTGTGACACACGTACTAGAATGCAGGCCGGCGCCGAGGCCGTAGGTGGTGTCATTGGCGAGCTCGATCGCCTCCTCCTCCGTCTTGAACTTTGCGACCGAAAGCACTGGACCGAAGATCTCATCTCGAACCTTAACGGCGCAAGCGGTGCAGATATCAGCATTAGCCCGAGCACTGCACAGTCGTAACGGATGGGTGTGAGGATGTGAAACTCACAATTTTCATGTCAGGAGTCACGTCGACGAACACTGGTGTTTTGCCGAGCGGTTAGAAATTTCTTGTCTCCCTAAGGACGAACGCCGAGCGCGCACCCGTGGGGTCGACATAGTAGCCCTTGCCAGCACGCTTTTCTCCACCGAGGACACACTTGGCCCCTGCTTGTTTGCCGGCGTCGATGTACGAGAAAATCTTGTCGTATTGCATCTTGGAGACCTGTCGTCTTGTTCGTTAGATGACTCGACGACATTGACGCACGAGCAGCGCCAAGCGAGGGGGCGCGCACTGACCACAGGTCCGCCTGCACTCGAGTCGTCGAAGCCGTCGCCAATCTTGTGCTGCTTGAATTTGGAGACGCAAATCTGTCGGGTTCTCGTGGCATCAACAGGGTGCGGCTTCTGCACCCGAGGTCACGCACGTCGAGGAACTTGTCGTAGATGGATTCCTGCACGAACAGCCGCGAGCCCGCGGTGCAGTCCTGGCCGGTGTTGTACAGGATCCCAAGGGCGACCCAGTTCGCGGCTGCCGAGGTCCACGGGCGGCGGGCGTTGGGCCGTAGATCAGCGGTGGGAAACGGCTCACGCGATCTCGTAAGACGCACCCTGGTCCAGGTCCGCCGACTCGAAGATGATCTGGGGCGACTTGCCCCCGAGCTCGAGGCTGACCTATCCGGGGGGAGCACGTGAGCGCATCGTGAGCGCATGGGGATGTGAGCAGGATGGCAGGGGACGCGCCTTCTTCAGGTTGCTCTTCGCGGCGGCCTCCATGATCTTCCGGCCGGTGACGGTGCTCCCGGTGAAGGCGACCTTGTCGACATCCCTGTGCTCGGACAACGCCTGACCACCTACGGGGCCGAGCGACGGGACCGTGTTGACAACGCCGGGCGGGAAGCTGAACGGACGACAGAGGAGAAGATTATATAGCAGTACTTTGGCAGCGACGCGCTGCGAATGACGCACCCAGCCTCGACGATGAGCTCAGACAATTTCTGCGGCGGGCTTGCACATCAGTACATCAGGATAACAGCGAGGTGACGATGTCAGGGCGCAGCGAAGGAGGGAAGGCGGACGACAGGATGACAAAGCGCACGCTGCAACGACGACACGTTCGTCCACCTCGGCCGATGCACAGAACGATGTACTGTACAAGCGGGCAGACATCGAAGCCGCATCCGCCCCACCACGGGCAAGCTTACTGTCGACAGGGGGGCCGCCGCCGCTCGATTCCGGTGTTCTGCCCCAACGAGCACATGTGACGATGGGCGAAACCGACAACACGATGTGCCGCCTAGGCTCCACGCACTTCGCGCCCCGGCGGGAGTCTACGAATAGAAGAGGGCTCACCAGCGCGGTCAGTGGCGTAATTTCCGAGGGCTTCATGACGATGGTGCACCCGCACGCCAAAGCGGGGGCGACCTTCCACGACCTGGGGGCCTCAAGTTAGCACACGCCCTAGCGCAGGAGCAACGACGGTACGTGCCACATGTTGATGGGGTAGTTCCATGGGATGCTGAGCGGAGCGTAGGTGAGTTGACGCCTTGTCGAAGCAGGGATCCGCGACGCACATCTGGCCACAGACTCCGATCGGGTCGTGGCGGGTGAACGCGAACTTGGTCTTGTTGTCGACCTCGATCGCCTGCGAGGCACTCGATCGTCAGCTCGCCTTCACATGGCTCGACCCTGTTTGGGCAACCTCGCGACCAGACACTCCGGCTCGCGCGGAGCGGCCGCCGGCCGCGAAAACTACACACATGTCGGCTGTATGGAACGCGACGGACCTGGCCAAGGATCTTATCCGCCCAGCCGGCGTAGTAGCGGAGGCAGGCGACACTGTCGCCGATGTCGAAGTCGCTGGGCGGCGAGGCTTGGTTCAACGCCCCGAGGGCAGAGATCGCGCGGCTTACCGGGCGATCTTGACCGGCTTCCCGTTGTTGAGAGTTCGAGCTCGGCGAGTTCTTGCGCATCTCGTTCGATGAGGTCGGCGAGCTTGTTGATCAGCCGCGCCCTCTCGAAGCCGGTGACGTTCTTGCCCCAGGTCGTCTTGAACGCCTTGCGCGCCGCGGCGACGGCGACGTCGATGTCCTTCACGGAGCCTGTCCAGAACGCGAGGCGACGCATACGTCAGCATCTGCAGCCCGAGGACCGACCGCGACGGGGCGAGCGGAAGCATCCGCGGCCCCGATCGCGGGCCCACCGCGCGATCGACGTGCAAGGGCCTGGTTGAAGACCTGCGTGCGCGCAAGCGGAGGTCGGACAGAGGCCGAGTGGCTCGGACGCACCTGCGACGACGGAGCAGATAACGTCTTCCGTGGCAGGGTTTATGCAGCTAGAAGTCGGTCAGCACGCGAACAAAATAGAGCCCAGATGCCTAGCGCGGCTTTAGCTGCCTGCAGCACGCGGCGGTGCGCAGGCTTCGGTGCCGCGCGCAGGCCCGCCGGCCTCGGCGAACGCAGGCGCGAGGCAGACGTACTCGATCGTCTCCTTTGAATCCACGGACGGCACGAACTCGTTGTTGATGAAGAGCCCAGTGGGACGGTGATCTTCTTGTTCGAGCCGGGACGGTCAGGGTGACCGGTTGGGCCATGGTCTGCGGCTGGAGGCGACGAACGGTGGTGGTGGGCGATAGAGACGGAGAGCGATTAGGAGCGCGGCTGGGGATCGGCGTCGGTTTCGGGCTGCGGGCGGGTGGGAGCGCGAGCGAGGACGATAAGCAGGGGAGTTGAACGCGTGCGAAGGAGAATGGCCTGCCCAACCCTTGCGTGGAGCTCGCGCGCAGTGGATAGGCTCAGGTTGCTTGTGCACGTCCGGCGGGAATGACGAGGGGCGGGGAACCCCAGCGTAGGGCTGGGGACGAGAGAGCCAATGGGGAGAGGATGTGGCCCCTTCACGATCCCTTGCTGCATTACCCCACACCGGCGTATATGAGGAATACGCCAATCCTCCGGCCACACGACGAGCCTCTGCCCGTCCACCATGTCCCCCGCCCCCGTCTAGTAATGCCCCACCACCACACCCGCCCCGTCCTTCCCGATAGGTCAGTCCACCCCGCTTATCGTCCCCGCCCCACTTGCTAACCGCCTCTTCCATAGTCCCATCTCTCGAGCGCTCACCAACAAATCCCCACCACCGTCCTTCATCAATCTCGACGACTGCAAACCCATCCTCTCCTCCACCTTTGCCGGCAACACCAACAACACCGGCAATGCCACCCCCTCCTTCGTCTTCACCTCTTCCCGCATCCTCCGCGGCCTACAGGACCAGGCCGCTGAGGAATTCGCCGATACCCAGAGCCTGCATTCTGCCGATTCTATCCCCTCCTGCCCCTCCTCCCCGCATCGTCCCCAAGCATCTTTCCCACCAGACATGGCTCCCGCGCCTCCCTCACCTTTTCCCAACTCACTCGCCATTCGTCCGGGGCCATTGATGCGCGCAGTCTCTTGGGGCCCAACATGAAGGCGGCCGGTTCGTGAACTTCCCGAGTTCCAAGTCCGCGGAAAGTGATCCAGACTCTCCCCCCTCACCTACCACCCAGCTTCCGGTAAGTGTACATGACGCCCTGCCGACACTGAACAACCCACCAATCTTTCCTCCCATCGTCTTCATCACTCCCTCGTACACGACGATGCCCATGTGGGGATACCAGAAGGAGATGTCGTGGCACCTGAGCGACGAACACCGCGCGCACGGAGCTGGGTACTCGAGCAGCAGTAGGTCCAGTGAATCCAACCCCAGCAGTGGCCACGCCTCTTCCTCCTCCGCCCCCCTTCATCAACGCAGGCACGCGCTGGGCTCGAGCTCTTCAAGTTCAAGTTCTGGCTTCCTCTCCACAGCCTCGTCGTCCACCCTGTTTTCTCGGACATCAACAGGAACATCGACGTCTCTCTCGTCGGTAGACGAATCATTGGAAGATGCGGTTCCGTCCAGGTCTAGATCCAGCAAGGGCAAAGGCAGAGCACCCCGGACCGAGCCCTCGGAGTACCCATTCCCTGTGACCACAGAGTCCCCGTGTTCGCGGGGTTCTCGAGCTTCTAGCGCGACGGCCTCGCCCACTATCCCGGTCGGCTCGAGGAACTTCGAGAGGGCACTCGACCCTTGCACATCCGCATCAGACGTCCTTCTGTCTTCCCGTCGCCAGGTCGTTCATCCCGATAACCCACCCACCACGACAGGGTCACCGAAACGTAAACACCGCAATTCCGATGAGAAGCGCAAGGAGAACAAAGCGAAGGCGAATCAGCCTCCGAAGCCTCTCGTAGAGCGCACGCCCACTTTTGCGACCGCCAAGCAGGGATCTGGGCACGGACGACAGTACAGCCTTACCGAACTCTGCACGTCGTCACCCTTCATGTGGAGCACACAGTCGGAAGTCTTCGCGCCCACGGCACCTATATCGCGGTCCCCCGTACGAACCTCGTTGTTCAACAGCGTCATATCCACCCCCGCAGGTTCGCTCGTCCGCATGCCGGGCCACCACCCTGTCTCGTCCTCTCAAGCCCACCGCCAGCGGCACCGTGCCGCCATGGGCGGCAGTGCCGATTCCACGCCGGACCCCCCAACCGCGCTCATCGGATCGTCAGCGCCCCTCTGCGACTACCACCAATCCCAGGCTCTACGCAAAACTCGTCTGACGGAGACAGTGAGAAGTCAGGCAGGGCGGCTCGTCACTGCAAGAAGGATTCGTCGGGAGGCCTTCTCCCCGCCCCCGAAATCCTGAGTCGCGCTGGAGGTAGCTTGTTCGGGGTGGGGAAGGGGTCGCATCGGAGGCGGGGACGGGACACGCGCGGCAAGGTCTTGAGCGCGTCGGAGTCCATCGAGGAGCGCGTGGCTTCACAAGCGGAGGAGAGCTTAGCGAAGGAGAAGGCGCAGGCGCTCATGGACTTCGCTGCGCTCACGATTGGGCTCGAACGCGACGAGCGTAGGCGCGACAGCGTGGAGGCGACAAAACAGGTTAGTCACATACCCCTCTGGAGTCATGATGTACACTCATGCCCATACGTACGCCTGGTCTCACAGCGGCACCGCAAGCGCCTGGCGAGGCCGCTGGAAAGCGAGTCAGAGACCACGATGGTCGACCAGGACGTTCACGTTCCTACCTTCAACAAGGTGGTTACTCCATGAACGTTCGGGCCGCTCACCGTGCGCCGGCGACTGGGAGGGTACTTCATCACTCCCGCACATTTGCGAACACGGCGATCACCATCCTGTCCCATAGTGTATATCACCCATCTTTCTACCCTCGGTTTCTGGTTGTGGTTCCCATTCTTCCCCTCCGCATGCACGCCATCCCCACCCGCATTCCCACCCCGCACCCATACTACCATCCCCACAGTTACCCGCCCATCGTGTCCACGACTCTTGCATGCTTCCACCCTGCATCTCTTTCATCAACGTTGTCCTTGGCTCCTGCATGCGCATCTGTTTATCACATGTATGCTCTCGGTCCTGCCCACGTTTGTTCTCATCGTCGTCGCCCCACATCATCATCATTGCGCTCCCAGCACATCGGCCCAAGTATCATATTCGCTGCTATCATCGCTTCCTTGTCGTCACGCATCACGTTGTCAGCATATCCCCCTCATAGACCCGCTCCTGTCGTCCACTACGCGACGGCAATAGACGTTCGTCTCACGACTTACGACCTGTACAAATACTTGCACGACGACGTCCCGCTCCATTCCCAACCTTTCCTTCGCCCCCGTCCCCATCCCCGCCCCAACTGTAAACGTAAACCCCATACCGCGAGAATAAGTGCCACTGCCTCAGCCCATTCCCCGCCCCCCGCCCCGTCCTATATCTTACAGCCCCCATCGCAGGCATACTCCCGCGCGACCGTACGTACCCCGCACCCGTCCCATACCGTACCGAACCACCCACAGCGGACGCTCGCAGCGGCGAGTACGCCGCATCCCGCGCCGTTGTCCCCGCCCTCCCCCGCGACACATACACGACGCGCGGGACACGGGGGAACGGGCCCGCACCGCACCGTACGTACTCGCCGGCGACGTATTGTCCACCGCAATGTAATCGCTTGCCCGAACGCTTCTCGCACGACGTGGTTCGTGGTCCCGTGTGCGCACCGTGGCCTGCGGGCGCGAGGAAAGCGTGTGCTCGGGGCGGACCTCTGCGCGAAGTTGTGGGGCCCGCCGCGGGGGGAGCGTGTACGAAGGTTCCTTGAAGATGCTCCTGGGCTCAAGCCGTGGACCGGGTCTGCCCGGTGTTAAGATATGCGAGGATTGTGTTAGAGGATCCACGTTTGGACGTCCGAGCGCACGGCGCAGCTACATTATTGCAGACGCAGGTGAATGTTTGAACGCTGACCGCGCGTGACAAGCTTGTGCGCACCGTCGAGGGGAAAGGCGAGATCGTGGAGTGGGAGGGTGTGTGTGCGCGTTCGCGGTCCCCGACGCACGGCCGTTCCGCAGACCGTCGCGCTGTCAGCAGCATTTTCTCGGACGCAGGTGTCGGAACGACACGTTCGCAGCTGCAGCCCCGCGCGATGGGATGCACTCGCTCACCGACCGACTCTGCGTCACGCTCCAGCGGGGCGGCCGAATCGCGCGCGGCGGTCATTCTCGAGCCCATCGCAGCCGCCCCGGAAATGGGGCCCACGCTCGTCGGACGACGCGGCCAGCCGGCGAGGATTATGATGACGATGGATTCATGCCAGAACTGTAAGTATCTTCGTAAGTCAGCCGGCGAGGAGGCAGGCTCGCATCGGCGCATGGGCGATGGCTGGATCTAGCCTGCAGATGGAGCGTCTGCGCAGTGCGCTTGGACTCGATCCCGCGCGCGATCCCTTCTTCCGTGCATCGAGGTGGGCGACAGCAACATGAGGCACACCAGCAAGCGAGCCGGGTCGGTCGACGTCATCCGGCGATGCGATGGATGAGTGGACGAAAAGAGTCAAGTCGCGGCGCCTAGATTTCCAAACGCGGAGAACTTGCGCGTCGCCCACGACGCGTCACCTGTGCCCGTGCACGCCTCTCCGCGCTCAGCCATCCCGCCTCTCTCCCCCGTCTTCCATCATGGTACGCGTGCTTCACGCCCGTCTGTCTTGCCGCTAACTGTTGGTCGTAGTTCAGGAACACCTACGACTCCGATAACACCGTCTTCTCTCCCCAAGGCCGTCTTCACCAAGTCGAATATGCTTTGGAGGCCGTAAAGCAGGGTTCGGCCGCGGTCGGCCTCCGATCCAAGACACACGCGATCCTGCTTGCTCTCAAGGTGCGCATACACCCTCAAATCGACTTCTGTGCATTCTGATCACCGTCCTACCGTGTCCCTAGCGGTCGTTTGGCGAGCTCGCCTCGTACCAGCAGAAGATGTACCGAATAGATGACCATGTCGGGATCGCTATTGCCGGCCTGACTTCCGACGCCCGTGTCCTCAGGTCCGTCCGCTCTCCTGTGCACGGTGCGCCTCGTCCCTCACCCCCATCGCAGCAACTTCATGCGGCAACAAGCCATGTCCTCCCGCATGCTCTTCAACCGTCCCGCGCCCGTAAACCGTCTCGTGTCCGCGATCGCCGACAGTACGTCCCCCCCACCTCCTTCCGCGCGCGCACACCCCCGCTCACCGATCGCGCCCGGCCGCAGAGGCGCAGGTGAACACGCAGGAGTACGGCCGCGGCCGTACGGCGTGGGCCTGCTCGTGATCGGGCAGGACAAGCAGGGCCCGCACCTGTACGAGTTCTCGCCCTCGGGCAACTCGTACGAGTACTACGCGATGTCGATCGGCGCGCGCTCGCAGAGCGCGAAGACGTACCTCGAGAAGCACTACGAGTCGTTCGCGGACTGTGAGCGTCCCCTACCTTCCGCCTTGTTTTCTTTGCCCCTCGTCTTCCGTCCTTTCTTCTACTGTCCCATCTTCTGTTTGATGGACTCCCCTCCCCCACGCCACACACGTCCCCGCGTCCCGCTCACACTCCACCGACCCCGCAGGCTCGCTCGAGGACCTCATCCGGCACGGCCTCCACGCGCTCCGCGAGACGCTCCAGCAGGACAAGGAGCTCACGATCAACAACACCTCCATCGGGATCATCGGCCCCGTCGGCACGCACGAGAAGGACGTGAACCCGGCCGGCGACTTCCGCATCCTCGAGGGCGAGGTCATCGAGGTCTACCTCCAGAGCATGATCCCGAAGGACACCGGCGAGCCTGCGCCGACGGCTGCGGCGCGGCTGCGGCGGCTCCGCCCGCAGCGGCAGCGGGCGACGAGGACGTGCACATGGGCGAGTGAGAGGGGGAGGACGAAGTTCGAGGACGGGAAAAGCGGCGGCGGCGTGGTGTCGACCGTGTCTGGCGGCGCTACCACAGTGTAATATTAGTGCGACCATGGAGCGGGAGGGTGCGCGGGACTGCGAACGACGAGGGGCTCTACGGTACAAGCACGTCTGGGGGGAAAGGTCGACGTCGGCGCTGCTGCTGCCATTGCCTCGCAGCGGGGTCATCGTGATGCATGAAGTTCGAGGGTCCGCCGCCACCGTCTGGAAGCTCGTAAGGTGCCCACAGAGTCTGCTCTTGGGTGGGCTCGGAGGGGGTACCAAAGGATATATACAGAGGGATGCAACTACGACATTTCTCAGCATGTTCGCGCGTGGTTCCGAACCTCTTCGCACACATGACGCCATCGATCGTTTTTTTGGTCAGGGACCCTTAGTTCGTGATTTACACGGTACTCGATCACCTTCAGCTCATGCGTTACTCTCGCTTCTGCGGAGAGCCAAATCCGCTCAGATGACCATTCACCAAAGAGTACGGCACGTACGTCCATGGTGACCATATTGGCGCACCTTCCGGGGGAGGAGCTGCGGGCTCGAGATAGAAATGGCGTCTGAAGCAGCGGTCGGCAGCGCGGAGTGACCGCACTCCTCCGACGTCCTCTGAGAAGCCGTGAGTCGCGACGCAGAGATGGGATGGCTTCGAGAGTGAAGACATAGCCCGCCACGTGCACCTGATGGGTCTAGCAGGAGCGGTGGTACGACAGCCATGCCGACAGAGGTGGGGAGCGGGGAGTTTACGGAAAACGAGCGCGAGCGACTCCCCTCCCCTTGCATGCTCGTTTCTGCCCAGGGTTGATACTTTGTCTGACGGCGCTCCAGTGTGTGGATGGTGTGGCTATTGAGCAGAGGGTGCGTGGATCTACAATTACTAGGAGCTCTACAGTAAGTCCTCGGCGCAACGCGGGGCGAACGACAGGCTGCAACCACTACTTCGGACAGCGGCGGAAGCACTCTGCGCCTTCTGCAGCGCCTGCCGCCACGCTGTGCCGCGGCGCCGGGCCTCCGAGGGACACGAGCAGGTGGACGACGGTGGTGAGGAGCGCGACGCTGCCCGCCTGGTGCGCGGCCGCGAGCGGGACGGGGACGAGGTAGAGGAGGGTGCAGATGCCGAGCAGCGCCTGCACGTTGACCATCGCGAGCGCCGAGGCCATCATCCGCTTCGTGAGCGGCGGCAGCGCCGCCGCCAGCGCCGGGCGGCGCGTCGTCCAGTAGAGCGCGGTGGTCGCGACGTACGTCGTGATCGCCTGCGCGGGCGCGTCAGTGGGGGGCACGTAGCGAGGGAGAGAGGGCGGGCGGGCGGGCTCACCAGGCAGCGGTGGTCGAACTGCACCGTCGTCGGGTTCTCGAAGATGCTGCGCCACCAGAGGTCGGACTTGTCCGCGCGCTTCGCGTACGCGGGGTCGAAGAGCTCGTCCGCCGGGGGTGCGAGCCTTCCGCCCATGAGCGGGAACTCGTTGTACAGGAGCCCCGCGTCGAGCCCCGCCACGAACGCGCCTGGGGCGCAGGGCGGTCGCTCAGCGCGCTTCACGTGGAGACGATGGATGGTGCGCACCGGAGAGAGCCGTGATGAGGACGAGGCCGGTCAGGACCTTCGCCCGCGCCCCGAACCTGCGCACGAGCGGGCTCGCGAGCACCTCCTGCCACCGCGCGCCGTCCGGCGTGCCCGACCACGCGCCGCGGTGCGCGAACCGCCAGTCCATGAGGGCCGCGAGCCCGGTGCCGAACATGCCCGCGTAGAGGACGAGGGCGGTGCCGAGGTGGGCCGCGAGCCGGTACTGGGACACGCGCGGGACGGCGCCCGGGGTGTCCATGAGCGCGTCCTCGAGCCCGGACTTGACCATGTACCAGCCGAGCGCGCCCTGGGCGCCGATGAGGAGCGCCATGCCGAAGAGCTGGCGGGGGAGGGACGCGGTGAGGCGCTTGCGGAGGGCGAAGTAGGCGAGCGGGACGACGAAGCCGACGCCGATGATGCGGCCGAGGACGCGGTGGCCCCACTCCATGTAGAAGATGTTCTTGAACTCGTCGATGGTCATCGCGTGGTTCAGTCTGCGAGCGGGCGCGGGCACGCTGCGTCAGCGGGGGCGCGGGCGCACGACGTCGGGGAAACGCGGAGAGGGAGTGCAGTGAAGGCGGAGGACGTACAGCTTGAACTCTGGTGTGGCCTTGTATTTGTTGAACTCCTCCTCCCAGTCCGCCCGGCCGAGCGGGGGCAGCACGCCCGTGATGGGTTTCCACTCCGTAATGCTTAGTCCGGACTCGGTCAAACGTGTTACCCCTCCGACTACGATGACCGCGAATACGAGGCCGGCAGACGCGAGCAGCCAGCCTCCCACCGCAGGCGGCGAGAGTACAGGGAGCTCGCCGGTGCTGAACTGCGCCGCATTCGATGAGAAGAAGCGGGGGTCGAATGCACGGCGGGGTGCCGCGACTCGGAGCGTGAAGCTTCTGCTACTTGAAGCCCATGGCGCGGATCGCTTTAAGAACCCCTGTGAGAGTGATGGTGCACTTGCTCGGAGGGCTGAGGGCGAAGGCCTGAGCGGGTTGTGGTGGAAGAGTCGGCGCGAGGCTTGCCGCGACAGATGCGCGAACGAGAAGCTGTGGCACTCAAAGAGTGCGCGCGCAAGCATGTCGACCTCCTATGAAAGCCTAGCGACGATGGAAGAAGCAGAAAGGTTGTGCGGGCAGATTGGCGGCGCGGTGCAGTTAGAGCGTATACATAGGCAGCGAGGTCGAGGTCAAGGGCGAGACGGTCATCCGGAGCGACCAGAACGCGTCTGGGCTCCAGAAACGATCACATGATCGGTTTCAAGGCCTCAGGCCTCAGGCCTCAGCGCTCAGCGCTCAGCGTGCATTGTCGGAAAAACCGAATCGGGCTTGCAAGCGCTTCCAACGCCATTGCAATAGTCCCAAGATTGATCCGAATGGAAATGTTCCTGCCAGATGACTAGTTTCTCTGGCAAGGTCATCGCAAGACCGCGCGCTAAATGGCTGTTCCCGCCTTGCAATTTGGGCTCCAGTCTTGCAGTCCCGTTTTTCTGTCGTCCTTTTTACTGATTCACGCTTGTAATGGTCTCAAATAATGGCATTTACTAAACTACTACACAAAGATCGACATGATATGCACCAGACGGTGTCAACGGTGATCCTGGCAAACCTAGTAGAGTATCCTGGGAGTCCAGGCGAGAGACCGAGCATGAACACGGGAAACGGAGACGACGAAATGGGAGGTATGAGGGCGAGGACGTTGAGGAAAGAGAACGAGGCAGTGGAGAGCGACAAGAGCCCAGACCGACAGTGAACAGTGTGATATGAACGGCACCAGGGAGTAACCAGGGAGGCCGAGAGAAACTGACACAGATGCAAAGCACAAGGGAGGGGTTGCAGGGCATGATTGACGTCGATACGAGGAGAGACGCAATGGAGGAGGGACAGAGGACAAGTGTGGACTCAACAGGCGGGCAAATAGCAACATCAGACGACGAGCGACATAATTTCCGGGGCAGGTGTGGTGCACTGGTGGGGAATAAAGTGTTGTCGACGGACGGTCGATGTTCGTAAGCGTTGAGAGGGGAGTTTGGAAGAGAGAGAGTATGGGAGGAGAGAGCGAGAGACACGATTTGGTCTCAGACGCAAAGTTCAACTTTGAAATTCTGACAGGCGAAGGCACTTCAGGGCAGGTTGAGTTCAACTATAGCCGTGCCGTTGCAAGGGGATCGGTCCGATTGATATGGTGTCGCAGGATGTTCGTCATCTTGCAATCGATCCCAGTCGAACCTGGGCGTGGCAAGGTTGTTGCAATGCGCGATCAAGACCGTGGCCTTGAATTGCCATATCGTTGCCAGATAGCCGCCTTGCAAGACGGAAATCCTTTTTCCGACAATATGTGACGCATAGGGATAGAATGAGAATAATAATAATAATAATAGCCTCAGCGCTCAGCGCTCAGCCTTGTATCCTTCCTACCTCGCCCTTCCAGTTCCGACCCCACTATAGGCATTCCATGAATATACAATACACGCAACCTGAAGCAGGACCCTCCACTCTCCCTCCACAGGAAACAGGACCCTCACGCGCTTCAAGTTCTCCTTCCCAGCCTCCTTCGGCGCGCTTGCACCCACTCCCTACTGCACATCTCTACTCTATCGAGTACCCAGGTTACGTTCGCTCAACATCTGTTCCTCAAGCTGTAGGACGTCTCGGCGGCGCCTCTGCACTCGAGACCGCGTTCCGCCGCCCTGCGCGCGGCGGCGAAGCGTTGCTCGAGCTGCACCTGCGACCCGGCGACCCGTACTCCCATCCCGTCGCCGGAGAAGTCGTGCCTACCTGCAACATTGTGCTGAAGGTTGTGAAGCGCAAACGCAAACGTTGCGAGGGTGGTGAGGAGGGTCGGTCGGTCGGAGAGTACACCGTCCAAGCGGTCGGGGTCGTGCCGAAAACCGCTCGCTTCAGAAGTACGTGCGAGCCTTGAGAAAGGCAGGACTACAATTTTTCTGAATGAGGATGCGGATGCAGGCATGGCGGACTTCCAGTTCCGGCCAGACATGTCTGATCCTATCGCAAAGTTGCGCCAGTCAATGGACACTATGGACGGTAAGATACTATCATATGGCGAGCGTAAGGGACACACTGAACCCACGCGCATATAGTCGAGGGAATACTCCAGTATCACATTGCACCGGAGACAGAGAACTACACTATTGATGACACAGTCGCGGAGTCTACCGTAGACGCAATGGCCATCGATCCCCAGCTACTTGGAGAAGGTGAAAGGACGCTCGCAGCACCGAATGCAGATTCTGCCACAAAAACACGAAGCAATCTCCGACTATTTCCTCCACCACTGTTTAGCAGACAAGGCGTGCCTCAGAACTATGGGTGAGTGTAATATCCCGCGGATGGATACAAATACTGACATAGACTTAGCTACAAAGCCAACACGGCCTCCGTAGAAACCATCGTCGTAGATGACGACACTGGCGTCGAGAAGAGACGGTTGATTAACCGTATGCGCTGGAAGGGCCTTGGGCCGATTTCTGTCGCATACTCCGACAAGAACGTAAGGCGAGACCCGCTCGACCAGAGGTCACCGGGAACTTATTGCAATGTACAGATCCCAGACAAACCATCGAATGCAGTCGAAGAACAGCGTGATACAGCCGACAAGAAGATCTTGAACAAGCTAGAAGAGGTCCGTTCACCTTCTTATTTTAACCACATAAGCACTCATTATAGACCTCAGATTTTCACAGAACGCCCTGTCTGGACTCGTGCGGCCGTCTTTAATCAATTTACTCCAATGGAGATTCGAGATATTATCAAGTAAGCCGTCTAGATCTGTCGTATGACGAGCCCTCTACAGCGTTACTTCTAGCTCCAAGTACCTTTTGCCTCTGGTGTCGTACGTGTTCGAAGATGGTCCTTGGCGAGATACGTACGTTCGCCTTGGCTACGACCCTCGTCAGGATCCAGACGCTCGTTTGTACGTCTTCGCACCTTCTGCATGGTTCTGCGCTTGCTCACAATCCACATCGCCTAGCTACCAACGGCTTTACTTCCGCAACGTCAACCACCCTATCGTTCGACCCTCTGTCGTCTCCCGTCGGCAAGAGCAGCGCGTCGAGTCCGCGCAAGCCCGATTCTCCGGCATGGACGAACGACGGTCGCACGTCTTCGACGGTCTCTCGGCCACGTCCGAGACGGCCGCGTTCCAGCTGTGCGACATCACGGACCCGATGCTGAAGGAAATGATCGAGGCGGAGGATGAAGAGACGCTGCGCGAGACGTGCAACGAGCGCGACGGGTGGTACGCGACGCACGCGCTCGAGTGCATCAAGACCGTCTTGCGTCATAAGTTCTTCTCGCTTCTGCAGGGCCACGTCGCGACGCAGGAGGAATGCGAGCGGCTGCTCGTGCCGCAGGAGGGCACGGAAAAGCTCCCGCAGAGGCACCGGCATAGGCTGAAGTTCGGGAAGCACAACATGGCGAAGGGGGCGTTACCGCCAGAGGATGCCGCGGTGCGCATAGCGAAAACTCAGCGATACATACATACTGACGTCCGTGTGCACAGGCTCATCGACTGATGAATGTGATTGAGCAACAAAGGAAGACGTTCCCCCCAATTCGCTGACTGTAGTATTGCTCTCTTAGTGTTTTATTATTTCTGTTACCTGCAACATCTCCTCAGCATGCACGTTGCGAGTCTGTGCACTAGCATCATGAAGTGGTCCGCCCTGGGATCGTATGAAGAATCGAGTGTCAGAATCCCAATATTGGAATTGCAAAATCCTCCGGGCCGGGCGGGCGCGTCGCTTACATACCAGGTATACCGCGTTTCTCGGCGCGCGTGGCACCTGCACTGTCCCTCCAGAGTCCAGATCCTCTCTCCGTCATGTTTACTGCACTCGCGCTCGCCAGACGAATATCGCGACCGCTCGTCACCGTGCCTACTCTCGCACGGTTGTATTCAGTAGCGCAGCCCAACCTCTCGACGGACGGTGAAAAGGTGATATACCAGAAACTCGCCGAGAAGTTCGCGCCCTCCGACCTGCATGTGGAGGACGTGTCCGGTGAGCATCGCCAGTCGCGCGCTGTTCTGAAGGGGTTCCTCAGAACAGATTTGCATCAAACAGGCGGATGCGGAACGTTCTATAACATCAGGATTACCAGCGAGCATTTCAAAGGCCTACCCCTCGTGAAGCAACAGCGACTAGTGAATCAGACGTTGAAGGAAGAGATTCAGGGCATTCACGGACTCCAGGTGCGCATTGTTTCGGCTGGAAGACTACTCAACGAGCCTGATATTCGGGGTGCACTAGCTCAAAACTATGGCCCCCGAGTAGTGGGTGCCCAGGTGTGCACTTGGCGCTGGCCACGCATTCCTCTGGCTCAACAGTCGACTCGCTCTTCGTCCATGCAGTGACAGTTGTAGAGAGGGAGATGGGATTCCAGCGACAAGACGGCCCGTACAATACAAATTAATCTAGGCATACACTTTATACATTAATGGCCAAGGTAGACCGGGAATTCAAACGACTAGTCACCCTTCAAGAAAGCGTCCAATTCCGCATCGAGATCCTCCTGGGTAACCTTCGAGCGTGGTGGCCTTCGTCCTCTCCGCCCCGTTCCTCTGTCTCGCCCGCCGCGAGGTCGCCCACCCCTCCAATGCCCTTCGGGCTCAGCGTCCGCGAGCCGGTCCCCCAGCTCCATTTTCTCCAAATCCCCAAACCAATCTCCTGCCCCTCGTCTCCCTCTTGCCCGGCGTGGGAGTGACGCGGTCGGGCGTTCTTCCTCCGGGTGCGCGCGCATTATGGACGTGCGTTCCAACAACGACCTGCCGTCATTCCCCATGTGATCTGAGCGCATCCTGGACGTAGTACCCAGCGATTGCGCGTCGCGCCCTCCGTTGTCGTTGTCGTCGTCATCTTCAGCAAGGAAGCTGTCGAGCTCCGCGTCCAGCGCCGCGCGCTCGTCCGCGTCCACAACGGGGCCGCGCTTGGCGGGTCGGCGACGCTTAGGGAGCGACGGGCCCTCGTCGAACGTCTTGCCCGCCTGCTCGCCGTACTTCCTGTAGAACTGGCTCTCTTTCTTCGCGCCGCGCTTCTTCACGTCCTCGGGGCGCGCCCAGCGCATGCGCACGGTCTCCTTGAGCGGGCTTTCCGAAGCCTGGGGCAGCGTCGCCTTGATGCGGTGCTCCGCGGGCCACACGCCCATCGGGACCGACTTCGCGGTGACCATATCGTCGATGGGGGAGGGGTCCTCGGTGGAGGACTTCTGGAGGGCGCGAAAGGCAGTGCGCGCATCGGTCTTGGACTCAAAAACGAGGACGCAGGTGGTGTCGTCGATCCACTCGAGGCCGAGGAGGTGCGCGTCGAAGTGGGAGACGTACGCGAAGATGTTCGAGGTGGGCAGGTGCGAGATCGGGGTGCCTCGGAGAAGGATGGCGTTCTCGCGTACCAAATCATCTACACGAAGGTCAAGTAAGCAGAACGCGCACGACATAACGAGGGGCTGCACACACCGCGCTCTTCCATGTCCACGTCGCCCGCTTGACCTTCGTCGTCATCGTCGCGCTTGCGCTTGCGGCGGGAATGCGGCCAGAGTTGGGAGGGAGAAAGACCAGGAGAGAGATGGCGAGGACTACCGGATCAGGTTCGCCGTCCCACCTCGCGTATATATGTTTCGAGCGCACCTTTCCGCCCTTTGACTTCGACGCGTCGGACACGAGGTAAACTTTGGTGGCACCGATGCGGTCGGCGAGGGAAGGACCAGCTTCGGTGGGGTCTATGGAATCCATTGTGGCTGGGGCGACATCTTCGGCGGGAATGGGGTCGTCATAAGGGAGAGGAGGCTCGGAGACGGCAGCGGAGTATTCCTCTGAGAAATCCATGGTGGGCAAGAAGAAATGCGGGTGGCCTGGCCGCGGCCATGGTCTCCGACTCGCGAGTCGCGTTCGCTCTGGGCGTCTGCACAAGGGCGCTTCTGGTGACTGGTTTTCCGACGCCACCACGCTCGACTCTTTACCCCCACTTTAACTTCTCGACTGACACTCACCCGCTATCTTTCATCGAATAAACGACGGGAATGTCTGAAGAGGAAGATACTGCATCAATTGCCAACAAGAACAAGAGGCATAGAAAGGACAAGCGTATGTTCATGCACTTGCCTTCATTGTGGCGCTCAGCTCATCCGCCCCATTAGCATGGGACACGGATGACATTGACCAGTAAGCAAATGTTCACGTTATTGTGCTCTGTGGCTTACAGCGTGCCTCCAAAGTGTGAGCGCTCTGCTATTGCTTCAAGTCGCATGTTTGTGACCCTGCTCGCAGTGGAAGATCGACCCCTTCCAGTCTGCGGACAACAAAGCTGGACCCTTCACAGAGGAATCTTCCTTCGCCACATTGTTCCCCAAGTACCGAGAAAAGTACCTGCGAGAAGCATGGAGTGCCGTCACGCAGGCTTTGGACCCGCATGTACGTTGTCCAAGTGTATGCGCTATGTTAGCTCATGCATTCCCCAGGGCATCGCATGCACACTGGATCTCATTCATGGTTCTATGTCCGTGAAGACAACGCGAAAAACATACGACCCCTACATCATTCTCAAGGCTCGCGACATGATTAAACTCCTGGCCAGAGGAGTTGCCGTCGGACAGGCCATGAAGATCTTGAACGACGATGTTGCTTGTGACATCATCAAAATTGGGAACATCGTGCGCAACAAGGAACGTTTCGTCAAGCGGAGACAGAGAATTATTGGGCCTGACGGTAGTACTCTAAAGGTGCGGTACTTCGGTCGCTTTCAATGCGCAACCTTACGTTCTGCAGGCCATAGAGCTCCTCACGCAGTGCTATGTTCTGGTGCAAGGAAGCACCGTATCTGTAATGGGGCCGTTCAAAGGGCTGAAGGAAGTCAGGGGGATTGTCCTCGACTGCTTGAAGAACATCCACCCAATATACCGCATCAAGGTGCGTTTGCTTCTTCCATCTGCGCTTGGCACTCTCATAGTTTGTTATAGGAGCTCATGATCAAGCGTGAATTGGCGAAGGATCCACAGCTCGCCACGGAGTCCTGGGACCGGTTCCTTCCCAAGTTCCGCAAACGTCATATCAAAACTTCGGAGAAGACGGCTCGGAAGAACGAAAAGCTTCAAGAGAAGAACGAGGCGCGCCAGGCTGCCGGCTTGCCACTGCGGCAAGAAGCGCAGAAGGAAAAGGCAAAGAAAGTGTACACGCCGTTCCCTCCACCGCAACAACCTCGGAAGGTGAGTGATCGCTGCATCCATGAGAGGCTTCAGCTCATCGTCTGCTTCAGGTCGATCTGCAACTCGAATCCGGAGAGTACTTCCTCAAGGCGCACGAGAAGGAGGCAAGAGAGGCGAAGAAGCGGAAGGAAAAGGTAGACCCATACCCACAATATCGCTCGCTAAATCATCACTGACAGCATACTCAGCAAGAAGAGGTTACCGCAGAACGGCGTGCAAAACGAGCCGAAGCATTTGTTGCACCCGAGGAGCAGGTCGCACCCACAATTGAGGAGAAACGGAAGCGGCAGCATAGGAAAGAGCAGGGTGACGAGGCCGGGCGGGAGAGATCGAAAAGAAGAAGCGGCAGGCAGAGGATGAGGACTCTTGACAACATTGCTTTTGTCGTCGTGCTTAGTTCTGCACCTTTTTCATATCTCTACGATCATCGTTGTTGCCATCCAGAATTGTTGTCACGATGCGTCCGGTGTGTAGCATTAGCCAAGTGAAGGAGAACAAGCGGCCATCTGGAGTCATCGGCCAAAGCGAGTCGCGTCTCAGAGGGCGCCTGGCAGCTCCGCTCGGTGTAGGCCTGCTTTGCTCATCCCCGTCATCCACCTTCCCACTGCCGGCAAAACTTCCTTACTGTAATCCCTCAATATTTCTCAAACGCCTCGCTGTGCTCTCATCATTTATACTGTCAATATCTCCGCTCCTAGACGCATCTCTCAACTCTCGACATGAACAAGAACCCTTTTGCGACACCTGCTTACGCCGCTCAGCCTCCTCTACCCCCAGGCCCCCCTCCCCCTCAGCCAACACAACCGGACTATTCAGCGTATTGGGCTGCCGCGGCGGCACAACAGCAAGCCGGAGCCGCGAACGCGTACGCCGCCAATGGAACGCGTCACAAACACAACAGGCGCAAGCTGTTGCTGCTGCCGCCGCTGCCGCTCGCCCAGCAGACCAATCTCAGTGTATGCAAACTACGGTTACGGCGCGAACTGGCAACATCAACAGCACCAGCGGGCGCAACCCCAACAGCAGCACTACCAACCCCCCCTCCTGTGGTGCAACCTCCTCCTCCCCTCCCCAACAGCAGCCGCAATATAGTCCCTACCAGCCTCAGGCAGGGGCATATCAGCAGCCGTATGTCCCCCAGCCTGCCGCTCAGCCCATCCCCCGGCAATTCCCTCGACGCCATACCAGCCTGCGCCCCCACAGCCGTACCAGCCCCAGCCGTACCTCCCTCAGCAACAGCAGCAGCAGCGTCAGAACAACCGGCCCTTCAATGCCCATATGGGCTCCCCTCAGCAGTTTCCTCCCGCCAAGCGACAGCGATTCGATGGCCCCAATCAGCAGCATCGTGGCCCTGTCCCGCCTCCGCCCCAGTTCCAGCCTCCTCCGCCTCCTCCTATGCAGCAGCAGGGCATGTTCAACGCGGGTCCGCCCCCGGGCCAGTACGGTGGAAGGGGGGGAGGTCCTCCGATGGGCGGCCGAGGAAGCTTCAACAACAACAGCGGCCGCGGTAACAACGTGATGAACAGAGGAGGGCGCGGAGGGCCGATGAACAACAGAGGCACGACCCGAGGAGGCCGCGGCGGCAGCGGCAGCAGCAGCAGCTACAACAACAACATGGGCGGGCGCGGCGGTAACCAAAACGTTGGCGGTAGCTTCCGTGGCTCAGGTCCCACTCGCGGCGGTTTCCAAAGAAACACCCAGCGTGGTGGTTCTTTCAACAACCAAGGCGGGTATCAGCAGCACCAGAACTACCAGCAGAATTACCCCCAGCAGAGCAATTACCACCACCAGAATCAGAACCAGAACTACTCGACATCACGCGGACGCGGACAAGGCTACCAGCACTCGACTCGGGGGGGCCGACACGAATCGGGAGCCCTCGGCGGGCACAACAGCTTCAGCGCATCAAGCAGCTTCACCAGTGGCGGCGGTAAGAAAGACGAAAACAAGCGGACGCTCACGGACTTTAAGATCGTGGGGCTCAAGATCCCGGAACTCTCTTGGACTTGGGGTTCGCTGCCCAACGCTGCAGAACCCGCGGTCAAGGAGGAGGCCAAGCCTGTCGAGACACCCGCCGTTGCGCCGTCCACTGAGGGAACCGCTCCAGCCATTGCTGACGGTTCAAGCATTGGCACGGACGCTGCGGTGGTCGTCGCTTCTGCTCCTGCTCTTCCTCCTGCTCCTGCTTCGGACGAGTCTACGGTGAAGGCGGAGCTTGAGGCTCTCATCCCACCTCCTCCGAGTTCGAGGGTCCGGATGTACTTCCACACGCCCGTGACTCCTGATGACGCGCATCCCATTTCTCAGGCGAGCTATGCCGCCGCGCTTCCCAATGCTCGCAAAGGGAAGCGCAAGAAGCTCGAGGATGATGATGGGGACTACGAGGACGGTCGGGGTGCACCCCCTCCTCCGCCTGGGATGGATGGTTCGGACTATGATGGGGCTGGGCGAGACAGCGTTGCCCCCAGTGTCGCGGAAACGGCGAGTGACGGCGATTGGTTGATGGCTGCCATTGGCGAAGAGGAGGGCGAGGGCGGGGAAAACCTGCATGTCAGCGAAGTCGAGAACTTCGTGCAGCACGGGGATGCCGATGGGGATTATGGTAAGCGTCTGTCCCTCGTCGAGCTCGCGCATGCGCGGATGATTGCCCGTCCGCGCGCATGGTCATCCGCACCACTGATCTGGCTCTTTTATCGTTTGAAGGCAATGAGTATGCGCAAGGAGACGGTGACCATGCAATGGGCGACGAGGACGCGCAGGGCTCGGACGTCGGTCCTGACGACGAGCATTACCAGAGTTTCCCTCCTGAGGGGGTCCATGATTCCCCTGAAAACCCCCCTCTGGTCAATGGCCATGGCCATGCGGCTGATGTGCCTTCAGGCTCTCAGCAACCTCTGGAAGGCATCGCTGTCCCGGCCGTCTCGCAAGCGGACTCGAACGAGACTTCTCAGGAACCGATTTCCTCTGCTCCTCTTCCTTCTCAAGAGATTCCTCAGCCTCTGGACGCTCCCTCTTCTGCGCCTCCCGAGGCATGTTCGGAGAGCGCGGCCCCCGCAGCTGCTGACTCGACGGCTGCACCTCACCCACTTCAGGCTACAGAGTCTCTGGCCCCATAGTTTCGGACGCACCTCAAGAACCCGCCGAGACTCCGCTTATACGCCTACTGTTTTCGACGGCGAGCACCTGCAAGATGAGGGCTTCGAGGCCACTCAACCTGTCGACCAGTACAGCGCTGACCCCGCTGAAGGCACTCCCACCACTGCGACCCTCCTGGGAGAGAAGGTTCCATCCGCAAACCGCTTGTCCGTATCCTACGCCGGCGCGACCAGGCGACTCGTCATCGACGCAGAGGCTGTACCGAACCTCAAGGTCTTCAGGACAGAAGGCCGCATCGAGGTGACTGTGTCACTAGCGGTCGACGAGCGTGGTGGTTTCAAGGGCATCGCGGTAGGTGTCCTGTCACGGATCGCATGGGAGGAAACACTCACTGATCATGTCGTCCAGATGGAAGGATGCTCTGAGGAAAGCACCTATGTTTCATTGGAGCTTTCGGAACAACTCGAAAGTGATACGACCGTGCCCCCGCTCTGGAAAGCCAGCATCCCATCGGAGGTCACGTTGGTCCTCTACCTCGACAAGGAGAAACCGCTGTCAGAGCCTCGATGGGTGAAGACGGGTGATGTACAAGAATGGCTCCGAAGCATGTTCGGGCGGATGTTCTGGGTCGCGGGCGACGCCGCCGACGGATGGGAGAAGAAAGCGGAAGTCGTAGATCCCGATCCGGTGCGTCACCTCATCGCACCGTTCCAGTCTGCAGTACTCACAAGCCACCCTCATCCAGGCTCCGACCATCTTCACCGTCCTCGAATCATGGGCGGCCAACTCCAACGTCGGCCAGCCGACGGAACGCCAGCGCTTCCTCCGTACGCACATGGTCGAGACCGACAACATCCTTGAAATCCTCCTCCGCCTCGTCCGCGGTGAACGCTCGTCGTTCACCCAAAACGCGCCCATCGCGCCGCCCTCGGTCTCGGGCGCGCTCCTGTCCGCGCTCGAACCCGGGTCGGCGCACGGCGCACAGCAGACTCACGTCTCGCTCGCGGTGCTCGCCATCTTCCGGCTCTCGTCGAGTACGCGAAGAAGGCGTCGGGGACAAGGGCAAGAGCGAGGTCGAGGAGCGTGTGGGGAGATCATCCGGAGTCTGCCCTCCCACCTGATCTACAAAAGCCTGGATGGCATCTTCAAAGAGTGGCGCGTCGAGAAGAAGGGCGGAAGGGTGACGCAGTGAGTTCAGCGGGGCGCGGGCGAAGGGTTTCCTCGTTTTGGCTGTACGCACGCTTCTGTGATGTGCCCAGGTTCACTCTTGTATCGTGTCTCGCTACGTACGATTTTTCCTCGCTCTCCACTCTGCTCGACAACTGTGCGTGAATCCGTTTTTTCGCTCGCATCCTGCAGCGTCAAGCGCACGACTGCAACAAAAGACAGTCCATCCAGAAGGTGTTCCATGTAGTAAGTACAATGAATACAATTCCCATTCAAGCCGAGACGGTCTGCCTCTTCCTGAACATCAAGTTCGCCCTGGGGTCGGGACAACAGAAGTCCGAAGTGAACGTTGCGCGGCCGCTTGCCGTCGCCGGGGAGCTTGAGGTCGTAGTTGGCGACGATGAACGCCAACATCGACTTGAGCTCGCTCGCGCGAAGAACCGCCCCGGGCTGGGAGCGAGGCTCGCGTCAGCCGGGCTCACACGGAGCGCGACCGACGGAACGTACCAGGCGTGCTTGCCGTGCCCGAAGGCGATGTAGTCGAGCGAGGTGTTGACGAACTGGTGCTTGGTGCCCTCGCCGTCGGCGCCGCGCATGTTCGCGTACCGGAACGGGTCGAAGGTGTCCGGGTCCGGGTAGAGCGCGCGTCGTGGTGCGTGCCCCAGGAGGCGGCGGAGCAGAGGGTGCCCGTGGGGAGGAAGGTGCCGTCGGAGAGCGTGACGTCCTTGAGCGCGAGGCGCGTCACGGACACTGTGGGGGCGGGGAGGGGGGAGGGGTCAGCTCGACGGGGAGCCAAGGAGAGGGGCGGAGACAGACGCACTGATGCCGATGCCGTGGCAACGCTGGGCCTCGCGCAGGAAGCTGTCGAGCTTCCACATCTTGCCCATCGCGGCCTTGGACCAGCCCTCGGCGGCGACGACGGCCTCGACCTCGTCGCGGAGGGGCTGCATGTACTCCGGGTACGCCGCGAGGGAGTAGAGCGCGTGCGTGATGCTCTGCCCCGAAACGCGATCAGCGCCGCTCGTCAGAGGAGCGCGAGCGGGTGGGCGTACGCACCATGGACGAGTGTGGATCGCGGCGAAGTTGGTGAGCAGGATGCGCTCCGCGATGTTCTCGTCCGAGGCGCGGCGCGGGATCGCGGCCTCCATGACCCATTGCAGCATGTCGTTCTGCGCGGCGGTCGGTAGTCAGCGCCCGATGGCTTGCGGAGAAGACAGAAGGTTGGTGCTTACGGGCTTGTCCTCCCAGCCGTCGCCAACTCTTCCATCTTCGCCCGGCGCTCTTCTAGAAGAGGCTGCAGAAACTGGGCGGTCCGAGTGACGTTCTTCGTGGCGCTGGACACCAACGAGCCTACTAGCCTAAACTCAATGAGTAACGGGGCGCGGGGAACACCGACGTTGCTTCTTGACGCACTCACGGGCGGAGGAATTGGGGGAAGAGAGTGATGATGGTACGTCTTTGACAACGTCGGTTGTGAAGTCGATCGCGAGCTTGAGGTAGCTCTTGTCGCGGCCTGCGCAGGGTGAGTGAGCGGGAGGACTCGGGCGGTTGGAAGCATGCCGTACAGAGCGGGATGCCTACGAAAACGCGGTTGCTTATGCGCGCCACAATTTTCTGCATGGTGGTCATGGCGTGCACAGTCGTCCATTCTACAAGACGACACTGAGCGTTCCGCCTGGGAGTGTGGGCAGACGAAACGTACCTTCGCCAGCGGTGGGAATGTAGTCCGGAACGGCATACGACAACTCGTCGATCACGTCAGGGAGAACGACCGGGAGAGTGCGCATGAGCTTGTCTCGGATGATGTCGATGTGGAAGGAGTCGTCGAGGGATTGTCTGCCCAAGGTGTGGGTGAACTGAAGGAACTGAGGATGGGTCGGTCGGGAAGGGTCGCGGAGTACGCCAAGAGGCTGGAATTCAGCTTACCTCCTCTGTGGCCTCTAGGAAGCTGAGCTCGTCATCGGGGCGCTTGCGCAGCTCGTCGACGAGCTTCGGGCCACTGACGACAACGTTCCAGCCGTCAAGACTGGCGACCTTGAACGCAGAGCCGTAGTACTATCATGTCCGAAGGTGAGCGTGATGAGCTTGAGTGAAGTTGACGAGATGTGGGGATATACCTTCTGGTAGCCCTCCATGATGAGCTCATGTCCGCGAAAGATGAAGTTGTACACGCTGATGAGAGAGAGAATGGGGAGGGACGGGCCGCCGACGGTAGGGATGGCATGAAGCTGGGGCACATTCGGTTAGCAGACAGAGTGCGCTGAGGACTGAAATGGGGACTGACGGGGTCTGAACGCCATCGGACGACGTAGGCAACGACGAAACCGAGCCCAAGGGCATAGAGAACGGGCGAGGGTCGTCGAGGGCTAGCATGAGGGCGTGTTGGGGGGATAGGAAGGTCACGGTAACTGGGCCGGGAGATCCCAGGGTGTTAAGTATGTTTATATGGTTTTCCCATATTGGTAAAACGATCGAGACTGAAGCGATGAAATTGCCCATTTCATAAAGAGTGGTTCCCAGCCCTGGCCGTTGCGCACCCTCCGCGGGCGCGGGTGGACGTCCGGGTACGCGTAAAACCCATCACGTTCTGGGCGGCCGTTTTGCCGAGACAGTCCCTTCGCGGATGCTCGGCGACACGGTCTGCTGCGTCGCGAGCGCGTCCTTCGAAGCGTGGGCACTGGGTGCAGGTCCGGCGTACGTGTCACGTGTGGTGCGGAGGATGCACAGGTGTTCAGCCCCTCCCATCAGCGGTAGCGTTTTCGCTCCGGCTGGCGCACAGTGACGACAGTGATTGGCTGGTGGCAGTACACCGCTGTCTCTGCGCATCAAAACCTTGCAACTTCCTCTCCGCCTGCCCGTGTCTGCATCTCAAAGTCTCCCGCTGGCTACTGAGCAGGCTGCATCACGGGATGCCAGATACTCTCGGATTCACCCTCTGTACGCACCCTTCTCTGTGAATCCGGACGCTGTGTTCGCTGCCCACACGCATGACGGCGATCCAGATGACGGAGGCCCAGTTCGAAACCAGAAATGCGTCGTCATTCTCGCGAAGCGGGAACGTCAACGAGAGCGGAGACGGGCACGGGAAGGAGCGCAGGAGCGGAAGCGGCAATCTCACCACGGAACTTGCTCCTCCTGAAGTGCGGATCTAGAAGGAACGGCGAGTATGCAAACTCTGGGGCGCCGCGCTCACCCGCTGTTAAATTCATGAATCACGAACCCCTGCCATTCCCTTCTCACCACATCGACGCTTTCTACCGGCATGGCCACCACGATTGCTGCCCCGGCTGGTCCCAACTGGCTTACCCCTGGGCCCACACAGGTGTTCGCTGCCGGCTACGTCTTCACGCTTGAAGCCATTGGCCACCTCTGCGTCATGGCTTACGGTCTTTCAGAAGAAACAGTTCGACAACTGGGCCACTCTGCGCTGCCGATTGGTACTTCAGCTCCAACCTCTTCCTCGACCGCGACAGCCCACAGTTTCTCCCAATGGGATGCAGCGCCTGCCGGCACCTGCTGAGCGACCCGCGTCCAGACATCTACATGCTTACAGGCCGCCTCGCTTTCGTCGGTCCAGGGATGAAGCCCCCCAAACTCCCTTTGGATGAAGAGACGGAGCGATTTGTCGACGTCTGGTACCCACCCTCGATCCGAGAGCTGGAGCAGTTCTCGGACGTCCACTATAGGAAGATGTGTCATGCTGCACATCATGAAGGTACGTGTCGTATTTGACCTGGAGCGGATGACCGTCTGAATGGTTGGGTGGCCGCGAACCCCCCAAAGATACAAGACTGATCACCGAGAAGCGGTTTGATTACTTGTTGAAGCACGAATCGGGGGTCCCGATCAAGGTCTATCGAACAGCGCGGCCATGTGCGCGAAGAGGATTGACGAGGAGGGGAACCCCGCACGATGATGGTGAATAAAGGTCTAACTCGTGTCACGATCTGTTCTGATAGCCCTGCAGTCTCCTGCTCTCCCGACTGAATACATCTTTCGCGGGTTGCCAACATCGTCAAAAGCCCTTTGCCCACGCAAACACAACGTGAGTCCTGTCCGTGTGCCCCTGGTGTCACGTTCCCCGAATCTCATATGGGATCAGGTTCGGTGGGCCCCTTATAAGCGTCCAAATTGGCGGTAGACGAAGCCTCAAACTTCAAGCTTCACGACCCTCAAGCGAGAAGGTGACATCCCGCTCCGTTCATATCCTCCATCGAGTTTCTGCCCGATGGCCGCTTCTGCACAGCAACGCGTCAGGTTGCCGTCGAAGGCACGATGCCTGGTTTGCACGGTCGGCGTGATAGAGGAATGGGGGCAGCAGATGGCCGAGGAAGGATTTGCGATCGGTTACCCCATATGTACTAGAAGCGAACTGGAGGATGCTATCTGTAAATACATCTGGCAGGAAGGACTTGCGGAAGTATCGGAGAAAGACTACTTAATTCTC